>NW_026127019.1:0-159977 GCF_943737965.1 Phodopus roborovskii | reverse complement strand
TTGGGTTGTTCCAGTTTGTGGCTACTATGAACAGAACTAGGTGTGCACCTTCTAGCATGTTCCTATTTCTCTCTTATTCTCCGCCCCCCCCGTCTCTCTTGCTGTGTATGTGTTTTAAACAAGAATGTATTGGGAGAAGGTCCCATACCAGAGGTGGAATTCAGAGACAATTTGTGGGAGCCAGGCAATTGACCTTACCATTTCACTGGCCCTGCCAATAAGTTTTTACATTTTTGTATAGACTTATGACTGTGCACTGATGGTTCCATTAGTCTGTTGATTTCCCTGACAACTGACAAGTCTGCAACCTTTCCACTTGCTCACTGGGCAACCAAAAGAGCACACGGTTTCTGAAAACATCTGCCTGAGGCCTTGATTGGATTTTACTGGGCTGTCTTTTTCTACTGGTTTGCATTTGTTTCCCTACTTTGGCTACAGGCCCTATGTCTGCTTTATATACCAATACTTTCATTTCTTACTGTGTCGCCTTTCTGGCCAATTTTAAGTGTCTTCTATTGGAGAGAATTCTTAACTTCCAGAGTTCAATTTGTGCTGGAGATATATGTAGCTCTGTTTTTTGAGGAGTGCTTGCCTAACATGCATGAGACCCTGTGCTCTATTCCTGGCTCTCCAGAAACTGGGTATGTATTGTGGTGTTTACCTATAATCCCAGTATTTTAGAGGTAGAGGCAGGAAGATCAGAGGTTCAAGGTCATCCTCAGCTACACAGCTACATAGCAAGTTCAAGGCTAGCCTGTTTTTGGAGACCCTATCTCAAAAGTAATCAAGTAAGCAGAAAGATTAGAGTTTGGTTTCCAGCCTCCACAGGATGAGCTCACTACCACCTGTAACTCCAGGTGTTGTAGGGGATATGATGTCTTTTTTTTTTTTTTTTTTTTTTTTTTTTTTTTTTTGGAGGGCACCTATATGTGCTCGTACATACACACAGTCATATACACACCAAATAAATATAAATATTAAAAGCAAACAAATCTATCAATATTTTTAAAAGTTTGCCTTCATGACCTTTTTTTTTCCTCATGTCTTATTTTACACAGTCTTTTCCTAACAGGATAGTAGTGGATTTCTTTAATTCTAGCACTGGAGAGAAAGGAGAATCTGGGATTTCAAGATCAGCCTGGTTGAACATAGTGATTACACACAGATCCTGTCTCAAAAACACAAAAACAAAACCAAAAAAACCAAAAGAACAACAAAAATCCGAACTTCTTGCTTCTCAAATCCAAGGTCATGAAGCTATTACTGAGGAGTCAAACCCTTAGCAAAGCTAATCTCAGCAGTGAACGAGTTACTGCCTAGAAACTGCCCTTCAATGAACCTGGATCACAAGGATTCTGCTAGGCTGGCTGGTTAATGCACTGCAGGGTTCCTCCTGTCTCCATAATGTCCCTCTCCTCTGTATTTGGAGAAATAGTCATGTGCCACTGTCCCTGACCTTTTACCCAATGAGCCATCTCCACCCACAGCCCTCCAGGTAGAGTGTCTACCTAAGGGCATGATGGTGAAGAGTTTGGATCAAACAGCTGTTGATGCCTCCAGCTATGTACTTATGTTTTGGGTATCACAAATTAGTTCTCCTGTAGGGTTCTTAGTCACATAGTGATATTTAGGAACTGGACACCTCAGAAAGATACTCAGGACAGTTACCAAGGCATTTGTAAGTACAATGGTGGCAGTGCCCTTCTTTCAGTCCTGACACCAGGGACCAGGCCAGCATCTGGTCTTAGCTGCCTTGGGAAGCCATTCCAATATTTGAGGCTCAGTAAGTGAAATTCTCTGCCTTTGTGTCTCTATGGTGTGTGTGTGTGTGTGTGTGTGTGTGTGTGTGTGTGTGTGTGTGTGTATGTGTAGTATAAAGAATCACCCAGTCCATGTAAATGCAAATAAAATAGTCAGATCATCACACCACCCTAAACATGAACTTGGTAACTTTTATGTGAGCTGATTCATTGAGTGATGGACTACTACATTTACAAAGAGTGTGGTCGTAGGAGACCTCTGCACTGAGAGAGTTATGCAGTGTGTGAACATTAATGTTAGACTGACAGAAGTATATTAACTTTTTGAAGAAGAATCTCTCATCTGCTTGTTAATTTCTGTGCTAATACCTCAAATTTAGGATATTTTGAGCTTCCACCTTATCACCAGGTATGGTTGGGGAGAAGACATTTAGTGGCAAAACACATGTTGCATTCTCACCATGCACGTACAGTGACATGTGTGGTCACAAGACCTTAGCTGATACTAAAGAGAAGCAAATAACTGGAAATGATTTTTAACATTTACTTCTGCTTTAGATAATTTATACAATAACTTAGTCCTCAACATGGGCTGTATTTAATAAAACAAATTCTCAAAAGCCCTCCATGTGCCCTAACTGGTTACTCAGAGCTCTGTAGAGGATTGGGCAGTAGAGCAAATTCAGCTCTTTGAGGTGTTTGTTTCTCTTTCAGGTGGTTTTGAGGTTTCAGACAAACTTTAGTGTTCAGAGGAGCCTACTCTGGCTTGTGGGAGAACCCTTTCTTCAACTTTACTTCATAGCATCTATGACAATCGCAACACTGAAGTTCATTTATGCACTTTCCTAAAGAGGAGAAAGAGGGGGCCATGACTGCATGGGTGTGGGCCAATAAGTGCATCCCGAGATTCTATATTCTTACCTTATTAATATGAAGGCCATGCAGCTTTCAATCATTTGCTCATCTTGGTGATTTCCATTGCTACATAACTACCCTCTTGAGCTTCTAGTTCCCCACAAGATAAAGTCCAAACTCCTTAGTTTGTTTGGAAAGCTTCGAGGAATTTTTTTTTTTTTTAAATTAAGCCCTGAGGAATTTGAGCCTTGCATACCTGGGTTCTAGAAAACCTCTGACATCTAAAAATCCACAGCATTTTGCTTCAGGTGAGAAACCTACCTATAAGGTTGAATAAGACATATCAGCCACAGTCCGAAAGGAACACTTAGGATTCACTTTTCTGAACAAATGCATATCTGCAGGGCTTGGGGCACCAAGGGGCTGGCTCAGTGGTTAAGTGCACGCCCGGTTCAATTCCTAGCACCCACATGTTGGGTCACAACTATCTGTAATTCTTTTAACAGGAGACCTGATACCCTCTCCTGGGTTCTGAAGGCTCCTGTCACATTTGTTAAATAAAAATTTTGGAAAGTAAAACTGAAACTTTGATACTACTATGTATATGAAGCTATAGTTTTTATTATGTATTTTTAGATAAAAATTAAGAATTTAAAAATGGCTCTTCTCCTGTATTTCCTGGGTCATATGTCTCACACTAGGTCCTCTGACCTTTTTAGAAGCTGCCCACATCCTTACCATCTCCAGGATTTTGATATTACATCCAGGGTAGCCTCACTAAAGTACCTAGTGTACATAGCATCTTCATGTGGAATTTCACTTGCCAAGTGTACCTCAACACCACAAACTTGCAGCTAAGCCTATTTTTTGTCACGAAAGAGCCTGGTATTGACTGTTTATTATGACAATCATTTAGCCACTTGTAGCTGGTGGCTTCTGTGTGTGGACTGGGAAGACACAGAACATCCTTGTACAATTTCCACAAGGCAGTCTTGGCCTGGAAGTTCAGTGATAACGCCTGGCATGCAGCATTCCTCTCTATGCTTGGACTGCAGGCAGCTGTGTGGGATGGAGCCCTACTTTGCATGCTGCACTGCTTCCTCAGAAAAGGATAGGACTTGCTCCTTGCCTCTGCTTCCTCTTTGGGTGCTGACCAAGGGAATATCAGGGTTCTCCAGAGCTACAGCTCCTCATCCTCTTCCAGGAAGTTCACATGTATCAAAGGTGACTCCATTCCTTGAGGCAACAATCACTACAGGATGGGAAACCCATGTGCCTTCTTCAGACCTGGGCTCCTGTTTCACCTTTCTGTCTCTGGGATCCAGGTTCTGCTATCACACCAAACCCTAATTCTGGCCCTCCGTGTTTTTCCAATGTTTCCCTCTCTGTCTAGACCTCACAGGTAGTCCATCAGTTTACACATCTTGCTCCTACCCACATTTCCCCCATTGCTTCTGCAGTACAATCCCCAAGAGCTCTGGATCCTTGGGCAAGCCCAGGTGCATGATAGCAGCACGGCTCTACTCTTTTATTAATCATCTCTGGTAGAGGTGTTGACCTATGGCTCTGGGTCACATTATCTATGGGTGCCTCAAATGTTTCTTCCCACATCTCTAATCCCACTGATTGCTTAGCAAAGGTCCCAAATAATTACATAGACTGCTAAGGGGAAACTCTCTTCTATCTGAACGTTACTTTCCTTTCCTTTTATTTTCACCATGGGCTCTCACTCCTTTCCTGGGCTTCAGGAACCCAACACTAACGCTACCACCAACCATAATGCTCACCCTAACTCTAACCATACCTTAAACTGAACTCTCAATTTCAGAAATACATGACCCTACCTGGATGTCATAGCCCCATATTGGAGAGGGGGTGAATGGAAGGGAGGTGGTCAGGGTGAATATAAAGGGGGAGAGAATGTAAGAGGGAGGGAGGGTATCAAGTGAGGGATAAGAATCGACATGTAAAATAAACAATAATAATTTAAAAAAATTCAGTATGTAGGGACTCAGAATGTGCCCAAGAGGATTAGTGGATCTAACAGAGATCTTGAGGTCTTTAGCTGAGGGAACTCTAGCAGAGGCCCATTGATGGGTTTCAAGTATCCAGTAGGACGTTGTGTTTCATTTAAAAATAATTTATCATATGTAATATCCTACTTGAATATCTCCTGGTAGAAAATAAGAGGGCAACAATCTCATTGTAGATGGTTGTGAACTACCATCTGGTTGGTGGGAAGTAACTCATATCCTCTGTAAGTACAATCAGTGTGCTTGAAATTTTAGCCATCTATCCATTCCATTGTTGTGTTTGAAGAAAAGGCCTATTATGTAATTTTGACCGGCCTGGAATTCATTGAGATTCATGCTTTTGGCTCCTGAGTACTTCTGGACAGGATGTGTAGAAAGGGGAACTCTCCCCCACTGCTTTTGGGAGTTCAAACTTGTACAGCCATTTTCAAGATAGCTATGTTAATTCCTCAGCAAGATGGGAATTGGTTAACCACAGGACCTGGCAATCCCACTCATAGCCATATACCCAAATTATCCACATTCATACAAGAAAGGCAAGTGTTTAATTATATCTATAGCAGCATTATTTGTAATAGCAAGAACCTAGAAGCTACCCAGATGCCTCTCAACTGAAGAATGGATAAAGAACTTGTGGCACATCTACACAATGGACTACTAATAGACAGAAAAAATGGAATCTTGAAATGCACAGGGAAGTGGATGGCACTTGAAGAAATAATCATGAATGAGGTAACCCAGGCACAAAAAGTAGAACATGGTAGAGAGGGAGAGAACATAAAAGAGCAAGTCATTATTGGTTTGAAGAGAAAGTTGAACCTAAAGTTATATCTAGAGACCTACAAGACTGACTCCAACTAACAATCTGAGCAACAGTGGAAAGGCTTCCATTATTGATCTTCCCTGAAAATGACATCAGCAACTAAGTCGAGCGCTACATGGAGCCCTCATCTAATCTCTGTAGAAAACAGAAGCAAACACCCATAAGTAAACACTGCGTCTAACTCGAATCCAGATGCAGACAGAGAGAGAGAGGACAAGATCGAGTTGCAGAAACACATTGAGAAAGCTGACCTGATGAAGGAGGAGCTAATAGGACCCGAGACTGATAGCTGTGAATCCAGCATGGAACTGACTCAGACCCCTGAGATGGGTATCAGCTAGAAGGTGTGAGCTGTCTAATGGAGTTCATACAGTGGGACCTGGATGTATTCCTGGTGCGCAAAAGGACATTGAGATCACATTCCCCCAATCCAGGGATACCCCTAAACCTAGACATAGAAGAGACATTCTAATCAACACTTCAAATGCGCTGTCATAAATACATGACCCCACTTGGATGGCCTAGCCCTATGTGTTGATTGTGGGTGAATAGGGTGGCAGGGTGGTCAAGGTGAATGTGAGGGGGCAACAGATGATAAGAGGAAGGGAAGGAATTGAGGGAGATATAGAGAACAAGGTTCTACATGTAAAAAATCATGAACTAATTTTAAAAAATATCCGGCATGCATGGACTCAGGATGTTCCCAAGAGGATATGGGGATCTAACAAGTATTTGGTGGTCTTTAGCTGAGGGAACTCTAGCAGAGGCCCAGTGATGGGTTTCAAGTAACCAGTAGGACATTTTATTTCCTTTTTAAAAGTTATTTTGTCATATGTAGTACCCTACTTGAATGTCTGCTGGTAGAAAAGAAGAGGGCAACAGATCTGATTGTAGATGGTCGTGAGCTACCATCTGGTTGGTGGGAGTTAACTCATATCCTCTGTAAGTACAGTCAGTGTGCTTCAACTTTTAGTCTTCTGTCTCTTCCATTGTTGTGTTTTTAAGAAAGGGCCTCATTATGTATCTGTGACTGGCCTGGAATTCATTGAGATTCATGCTTTTGGCTCCTGAGTCCTGGGTTCAAAGGCATGAAACACCATGATCATCTCAGGAATAAAATTTTATATTGTTAACATAAATAAGCATTAGTTTAGTTAAAATGGCTAGTGCTATGCATTCTGAGACAATAATTAATTTTTATTACATTTCTTATTCACACAAAATTGAGGTAGATTTTGTTTCTAAATTAAAAAGTAGTAAATTATGGGCTATAATTAGGGGTTATTGGCTAGTGTCTAGAATTCCTGATACTAAGAGATTTAAGTTCAGCCTCTATTACCAACAAAGCAAAATAGGGCCTGAGTAGGTATCTCAGTCAATAAAGTACAAACACGAAGGACCTGAGATCAAGCAAAATGCTAAATCTAGAAGGGGATGATTAAAAGTTAAACCTGTGGGACATTTGATCATTATGTGAAAATAGGGTGCTTTTTACCTTGCCTGCCTAAGGCCCTTAATTGGTTTAATATAAAGTTAAACGGCCAATTGCTCAAAAGGAATGGTTAGGCAGGATTGCTGGGCTGAGAGAAAAACTCAGGGGAATGAATCTAGGCCTGGACCCATGCCAGGAAGACAAGGAAGGAGCTGCGAATACAGAATAATAGACAATAGGCTAATAGACATTTGTTAAGGTATAGGAAATTGTTGGGAACAAGGTTAAGTTAAAGGCCAATCATTCATAATTTAGAAATGTCTGTGTCAGTATTTGGGGATGGATTGTTCCAAGAAAATCTGACAAGAAAGTCCAACTACATAATAGCACTGGAAAGGTGAGAGAGATCTGTAAGTCTCAGTGGCAGAAAAGTTTACCTTCCTAAATGTGAACCTGATAAATAAGATGGACAATTGGAATTGAATGGACTTTGACACGTGATCTCTCTATTGCTCTGTCTCTATCTATCTGTGCTTCTGTCTTTCTCTCCCCATAAATAAATACACAAACCCACACCCACAACCACACCCACCCACCCACACACACACACACACACACACACAGTAAACAGATATATTCCATATTGTATTGTGGTTGGTTGTCTTCACCTATTCTATCCCTGTATGTGCCTTTTCTGTTTGTTTACTCGAGAAAGGGTTTCCCTGTGTATCCCTGCCTGTCCCCAAACTCACTTTGTGTACAAGGCTGGTCTAAAACTGAAGTGATGCCTACCTCAGCATCCCTTAATACAAACTGGCTCCTTATTTAGAATTAAGGCAAAAGCTGTCAGGTTTTTCAAATTGATAAATACAAGTGAATTGATACTGCATAATCTGAACCCATATTACCTGCAAAAGCAATGTATGTAGTGCCACGATACTCTGCAATGACACAGAAAATACACTTTGAAATTGACACACTCCATCTTTTTCAAAACTTGAATCTGAAGTTAGTTCCAATTTTCTCATACACAATATGATTTGTTATTAATATTGACAAACTGTCAATTCCTAAATTCTTAAAACAATCAAAATTGTTATGAGATACATAAAAGTCCAATGAAATTTCATGGGGGAATGAATGCAGCAGCATACCTTTGTTTGCCTCAAAGTTGCCTCATGTTGCCACTCTACGGTGGGGTCAGAGGTGATATGCACATCATACATAGGCCTATGAAGAATATTACATAGTTCCTCATATTGTTAAAAGAGTAGTTTATGTTCATGAATTCTGTCTTTTTTACATTTTTTGAGGAATTCTACATGAGTGTCCAATTCTTTTCTAGTTAATGGACACTTGTCTGTTTTTTTTTTTTTTTATGGAACCAGATATGATTATAGTAAGGTGCAAGGATGGTAATGGAACTACAAAATAATAGGAATGCCAAATGGTTAAATTGACATACAAGGCAGTTTAAGCCTCGGGTGGTGTCACAATTTTTTAATTGTAGCACTTGGGAGACAGAAGTGCAGTGGTTATCTGTGAGTTGGAGACCACCCTTGAATACAAACTATGGGCAAAGATGGGCAGGGCTATTACACAGAGATAAACTGCCAAAAATGTAGGTTATGCGAAACAGAAAAAAAAGAAAAAAGGATCACCTAATACTTCTAGCAAGAAAGAACAATTATGACTTTGTTTCGTGCTTGACTTCTCCTATGTGGTAAAAAAATAACTAGAGTCCTGATACTCCAACCTCCTTTTCAGGTTAAGATTACAGGTATCAGTCACCATGCTCAACTCCCTTTTACAATTCCTACTGTAGTAAAATATCCCTGAATTATAGCCCTGCTTGTAATATCTTTGGTAGTAAATACAGATTGCTCCAATTTATACTGTAGTAAAACACACCTGACTTATTGCCCTGCTCCAAGTTAACAACAATCTTAATGAAATTCCATCCCCACAAATGGGACAAAAGCAATATGTACTCAGCACAATCTGTATTGCAAGTATAAACACAGCCAGTTTTTCACTGTCAATACAGAACTCAAATTACAAAATACTTACACTAATATTCCCATGATCACCTCTTTGCCCATTACTATGAATACAGTAGATCCTGCCCCATTCCTGGTGGATAAAGAATGAAGTAGAGTGAATATTATTTATATATTGTAAAAATATAGTTTCACTAATCATTGTTTAAAAACTGCCTTATATTCAGAGAAAACAGATGTGATTAGTATACTCCAGAGGTTCTCATGTGCCTAAATTCACATGAGTGAACTTGAGTGTTTAAGAAAAAAAAAAAAAAAAAAAAAAAAGGATTTTTCATGTAGCACATCTACATCAATCATATTAACTTAAGGAAAATGGTCTAATGTCATGGACTTCTTGAAGGATCAATTATCCTTACCTTTGAAAGGCAGTCTGACTATTGGTATTATTCCATCTATAGACATGGGTGGTACGATTCTACTTTAATAGTAATGGAACATGAGATACCTCAACTTTATCATGCAGCTCTCCCTAGTGTCCCATATTTTCAGAATCATCCTGGATGGCTGAGTGGTACACAGGTTTGATCATTAAAGGAGCCACAAAGTTTTAAGTTTGTCTGGTAACAACTATTTGTATCACTATATATACTCGGCTCTTATGTACCCATTTATTCTCTGGTGGTGGATGGTAGATCAGACATATATATGAAGAAGGAATGGAGGACAGAAATCAAGATTGGGGTGATACTGTCTACTTGGTTTTTTGATATAAAGCCTAACTTACAAGACTATGAGATTCTTTCCTTCATGTATTTAAGTGCGTTGCTTGTGATTCTGGTGACCACTGAAGTCACAAGTCAGGGCTGGTTTCCCTGGAATAGCAGTTCAGGACAGATGTAGTCCACCACATGGGCTAGACACTGAAACCTGCTCTTATTCAAGAGCAGAAAAGGCATGCAATTGCACAATGTATCTTAAGCTGCTCTCTTATTTTTACGTATTTTGGAGATGGAGTTTCTCATTCCACCTATCTCTGCCTCTCAATGTTGAAGTTAGAAGTATATGCAACCATTATGTTTTTTCACTCGAGACAAGGTTCCTATATGATGCCCTGGCTGTCTTGAAACTTACTCTGTAGAACAGGCTGGCCTTTGAAGATCTTTCTGCCTCTGACTCTGCCTCCAAAGTACTGGTGTTAAAGGCATAATCCACAACCCAGCAATCTGGATTAATTTTCAAGAATTGTAAGGAGTGAATTGAGGTTTTCATGGCTTTGAGGGAAGCAGTTTTCAAATTAATCAATTTATTCAATGTTTCCTTACCCCTCTTTCAAACAAACACCAATGCCTCCCATTTCTCTAAAGTTAAAATATTATTATGCTCTGTAAAACAAAAGAAAAAAAAATTAAGCAGGGTGAATAGGGTAACTGCCTTCCACATTTGTCATATATATCCCTCCTCCAACTAGAATGCTTTCCATTTGCAATGCTAAACTGACAACATATTCCTCTATCTTAGATATCTACCAGCTTGTTTTTTGAACATGACAAAATATAAGCCTAAACATATATAATTTTTTACTTTTACAAAAAAGCCCCATGCATTTAGGTAGCTATGTGTAGTGCAAGTTTATAACTGAAGCAATTTTCAAATTAATCAATTTATTCAATGTTTTCTTAACAGTCTTTCAAACAAACACCAATGCCTCCCATTTCTCTATGCAAGTTTATAATTGCAGGACTTGGAAGTATGGACAGATGACTACTAATACCTTCAAGCGGGCTTGGCTACAAAGCAAGACCCTGCCTCAAAACAAATAAGTATACATAAAGAGAATTAAATGTAACCATCTCATATTTAATTACTGAAAAATACAAACCACTGGGATGGTACATGCCTTGCTCAGTACTCAGAAGCTTGAGACAGGAGTCACAAATTCAAAGACAGAAAGGACTATTGCTAAGAGCCTATCTTTGCAAAAGAACAAATGAGATGAAAATAAACAATAAAACATACATTTACTTCACCAGAGTTGAAAAGAAGAAAATCATATCTTACCGTTCTGGTGAGCATCTGTTTCTGTGCTAAAACACTGACCACACACAATGCAGGCCAGAAAGGGGCTTACTTAGCTTATACTCCAGGTCACTGTCCCTAATGAGAATTACAGCAGCGACTCAAGCAGGACAGTGGGAAGAAAATGTGGAGGAATGCAGGTGTCAGCTCATCTCTGGCTCTCTCTCTTGCTCACAGTAAAGCTTAGCCAGTCCCCTTTGTTTACAGATAGCCCCTTGCACATGGACAGTTATAACAGCATAACTGCTGCCCATGTACAGGTTTACAGATTTTCTTTCTTTTCTTTGGCCAGCTGCAAGGCCTGTGTTAAGGCCAAGAGCTCAGCTTCTCTTGCTGAGTTTCCTTCTGTCAGGCTGCTGGCTCAAACTCTGCAGGTTTCATTCACATCCTTGTCCCAGTCCTTTCTTTACCTTTCACAAGGTTCCCATCAGTGAACCAAGTTAGTGTTTCCATGGCCAGAGGGAAGACTGTAAGGTCTTTGCAATCTCCTGTCTCTTTAATCAGCAGGTGATGACAGTCCCAAATTACTTGTTCTTCAGTCTTCTCAGGCAGAAGAGTGGCAGGTAGTGCATCAGTGATTCATGTGGGCATTGGACATCCATTGTTCTGTGGGCTGCCGGACAATGCTCTCCTGCTCACCAGTGCATGGGGGGATATTGTAGTTACTTTCTGCCCCTAAGTTAACATGTCAGAGTCTTTGACCAGTACAGCCATGGCAGCCATAGCTTTTAGACAGCCAGACCATCCACTGCCTACAGGATCAAGCTCCTTCCCTGTTTATCGGTTACTGATGGCTGTTCAGAGTCAAAACAAATCCAGGCTCCTACATTTGACAGGATGTCTCTTTTTAACAGAAGGTAAGGGCATCCTGGGATATCTAGGAACAAGTGATATACCCGACCTGCATCAAGGATCACTGACACCTGTATCCAGGCAACTCCCGTATCCTGCTAGTGGGCACTCAACTCCACTGTCCTATCTGGCACAGGTATGGGAAACACCACCCTATCCAAGCCCATGGCATAGGGGATACAGGCAAACAGGAACTACAGCTGGTTGCCTCACTGAGGCCATGCCTTCTCCATTTCCTGAGCTGACTCTCAGTCAGTTCCTGGTGTCTGGCCACTGCTGGCCTGCCTTTTAATTGCTAATCTCATTAACACCTGCCAGAGGGGGTAAGGGCAGACCCACCCTGCTGAGCCTCTGCAGGTAGGCAGCCCTCTTTGGCAAAGGGAATGAATCACATTTCCTCAGCCTCTTTTTGGATTCATCCATGGCAATACTTATATATCAAGCACCACTGTGCAACAGGAAAACACAGCTCTCTCACGCTAGAGCTGACATTCAGATGACAGGAACATTTAAGTGCTAAGGGATGCCTTGTTCTTGCCTTCTTTTGATCTACTGGGGCACTTTCGATTGGTACACACCACCTAGTTCACCTAAATAGGAGATGAGGGAAGAATTTAAAGGGATAAGTACTTGAACCTGATAGACAGGGACTGAGCGCTCTACAGAGGTGAGATGACTTTTGCACAGAGAGGTTGAGTTTGGAGGCTCAGCAGCAGAGCACTGCCCTAGCACCTGTGAGGCCCTCAGTTTGACCCTAAGCTTCTCCATCTCCTTGGCCTCTTCCTCACCCATGCCTAATTCCACTCTAATGCTGATGGATATTTGTGTTGTTCCAGTTTGTGGCTACTATGAACAGAACTAGTGTGCCCCTTCTAGCATGTTCCTCTTTATCTCCTATTCTCCTCCCCCACCCCCTCTGTCTCTCTGTGTATGTGTTTCAAACAAGCATTTATTGGGAGAAGGTCCCATAGCAGGAGTGGAAGTCAGAGACAAATTGAAGGAGCCAGGCAAGTGACCTTACTTTTTCACTGGCCTTGCCATTAAGTTTTTACATTTTTGTGTAGACTTATGACTGTGCACTGATGGTTCCATTTGCCTGTTGATTTCACTGACAACTGACAAGTCTGCAACCTTTCCACTTGCTCAAAAGAGCCCGCGGTTTCAAATGTCTGCCTGAGCCCTTGATCGGTTTTTACTGGGCTGTCTTTTTCTACTGGTTTGCACTTGTTTCCCTACTTTGGCTACAGGCCCTATGTCTGCTTTATATACCATCAGTTTCATTCCTTACTGTGTTGCCTTTCTGGCCAATTTTAAGTGTCTTCTATTGGAGAGAATTCTTAACTTCCAGAAAGTTCAATTTGTGATGGATATATATGTAGCTCAGTGTTTAGAGAGTGCTTGCCTAACATGCATGAGACCCTGGGCTCTATTCCTGGCTCTCCAGAAACTGGGTATGTATGGTGGTGTTTACCTATAATCCCAGTATTTGGGAGGTAGAGGCAGGAAGATCAGAGGTTCAAGGTCATCCTCAGCTACACAGCTACATAGCAAGTTCAAGGCTAGCCTGTATTTGGAGACCCTATCTCAAAAAGTAACCAAGTAAGCAGAAAGATGATAGATTGGTTTCCAGACTCCACAGGGTGAGCTTACTACCACATGTAACTCCAGGTGTTGTAGGTGTTCTGATGGCTTTTTTTTTTTTTTGGAGGGCACCTATATGTGCTTGTACAAACACACAGCCATATACATACAAAAGAAAAATAAATATTAAAAACAAACTAAACTATCAATATTTTAAAAAGGTTGCCTTCATGACCTTTTTTTTCCCTCATGTCTTACTTTACACAGCCTTTTCCTACCAGGATAGTAGTAGATGTCTTTAATTCTAGCACTTGAGAGACCAGAGAATCTGTGATTTCGAGATCAGCCTGGTTGAACATAGTCATTACACATAAACCCTGTCTCAAAAAAACAAAAACAAAACCAAAAAAACCCAAACAACAACAAAAGTCCCAACTTCTTGCTTCTCAAGTCCAAGGTCATGAAGCTATTTCTGAGGAGTCAAACCCATAGCAAAGCTAATCTCAGCAGTGATTGAGTTTCTGCCTAGAAAGTGCCCTTCACTGAACCTGGATCTCAACGATTCTGCTAGGCTGTCTGGTTAATGCACTGCAGGAGACTCCTGTCTCCATATTGTCCCTCTCCTCAGTATTTGGAGAAAAAGTCATGTGCCACTGTCCCTGACCTTTTACCCAATGAGCCATCTCCAGCCACAGCTGTCCAGGTAGAGGGTCTACCTAAGGGCATGATGGTGAATAGTTTGGATCAAACAGCTGTTGCTGCCTCCAGCTATGTACTTATGTTTTGGGTATCACAAATTAGTTCTCCTGTAGGGTTCTTAGCCACATAGTGACATTTTGGAACTGAACACCTCAGAAAGACACCCAGGACAGTTACCATGGGATTTGTTGGTTACAATGGTGGCAGTGCCCTTCTTTTAGTCCTTACACCAGGGACCAGACCAGCATCTTGTCTTAGCTGCCTTGGGAAGCCATCCCAATATTTGAGGCTCAGTAAGTGATATTCTCTGCCTTTGTGTGTCTGTGATGTGTGTGTGTGTGTGTGTGTGTGTGTGTGTGTAGAATAAAGAATCACCCAGTTCAAGTAAATGCAAAAAAATAGTCAGATCATCACACCACCCTAAACATGAACTTGGTAACTTTTTTGTCAGCTGATTCATTGAGTGATGGACTACTACAATTACAAAGAATGTGGTCGTGGGGGACCTCTGCACGGAGAGAATGATGCAGTGTGTGAACATTAATGTTAGACTGACAGATGTATATTCCCTTTTTGCAGAAGAATCTCTCAACTTCTTGTTAATTTCAGAGGAAATAACTCCAATTTTGGCTATTGTGAGCTCTCAACATATCACTGGGTAGGGTTGGGGAGAAGACATTTCGTGCAAACCACATGTTGCATTCTCACCATGAATGTACAGTGACATGTGTGGCCACAAGACCTTCGCTGATACTAAAGAGAAGCGCATAACTGGAAATGATTTTTAACATTTACTTCTGCTTTAGATAATTTATACAATAACTTAGTCCTCAACATGGACTGTATTTAATGAAACAAATTCTCAAAAGCCCTCCATATGCCCTAACTGGACACTTAGAGCTCTGTAGAGGACTGGACAGTAGAGCGAATTCAGCTCTTTGAGGTGTTTGTTTCTCTTTCGGGTGGTTTTAAGGTTTCAGACAAGCTTTAGTGCTCAGAGCAGCCTACTCCGGCTTGTTGGAGAACCCTTTCTTCAGACTTTACTTTCATAGCATCTATGACAATCGCAACACTGAAGTTCATTTATGCACTTTCCTAAAGAGGAGAAAGAGGGGGCCATGACTGCATGGGTGTGGGCCAATAAGTGCATCCCGAGATTCTATATTCTTACCTTATTAATATGAAGGCCATGCAGCTTTCAATCATTTGCTAAACTTGGTGATTTCCATTGCTACCTAACTACCCTCTAGAGCTTCTAGTTCCCCACAAGATGAAGTCCAAACTTCTTAGTATGTTTGGAAAGCTTTGAGGAATTTTGTTTTTTTTTAACTTAAGCCCTGAGGAATTTGAGCCTTGCATACCTGGGTTTTAGAAAACAGAGTTTTACCTCTGAAGTCTAAAAATTCACAGCATTTTGCTTCAGGTGAGAAACCTACCTCTAAGGTTGAATAAGACATATCAGCCACAGTCCCAAAGGAACACATAGGATTCACTTTTCAGAACAAATGCAGCTCTGCAGGGCTTGGGGCACCAAGGGCTGGCTCTCAGTGGTTAATACCCTTAGAGGACGCCTGGTTCAATTCCTAGCATCCACATGGTGGTTCACACCTATCTGTAATTCTTCTAACAGGAGACCTGATACCCTCTTCTGGGTCCTGAAGGCTCCTGTCACTCAGGAACAAATGCATGCACATTTACTAAATAAAAATTTTGGAAAGTAAAACTGAAACTTTGATACTACTATGTATATGAAGCTACAGTTTTTATTATGTATTTTTAGATAAATATTAAGAATTTAAAAATGGCTCTTCTCCTGTATTTCCTGGGTCATATGTCTCACACTAGGTACTCTGACCTTTTCAGAAGCTGCCCACATCCTTAAAATCTCCAGGATTTTGATATTACGTCCAGGGTAGCCTCACTAAAGTACCTAGTGTACATAGCATCTTCATGTGGAATTTCACTTGCCAAGTGTTCCTCAACACCACAAACTTGTAGCTAAGCCTATTTATTGTCAAGAAAGAGCCTGGAATTGAGTGTTTATCATGACAATCATTTAGCCACTTGTAGCTGGTGGCTTCTGTGTGTGGACTGGGAAGACACAGAACATCCTTGTACAATTTCCACAAGGCAGTCTTGGCCTGGAAGTTCAGTAATAATGCCTGGCATGCAGCATTCCTCTCGATGCTTAGACTGCAGGCAGCTGTGTGTGATGGAGCCCTACTTTGCATGCTGCACTGCTTCCTCAGAAAATGATAGGACTTGTTCCTTGCCTCTGCTTCCTCTTTGGGTGCTGAACAAGGGCATGTCAGGGTTCTCCAGAGCTACAGCTCCTCATCCTCTTCCAGGAAGTTCACATGTATCAAAGGTGACTCCATCCTTTGAGGCAACAATCACTACAGGATGGGAAACCCATGTGCCTTCTTCAGACCTGGGCTCCTGTTTCACCTTTCTGTCTCTGGGATCCAGGTTCTGCTATCACACCAAACCCTGATTCTGGCCCTCCGTGTTTTTCCAATGTTTCCCTCTCTGTCTAGACCTCACAGGTAGTCCATCAGTTTACACATCTTGCTCCTACCCACATTTCCCCCATTGCTTCTGCAGTACAATCCCCAAGAGCTCTGGATCCTTGGGCAAGCCCAGGTGCATGATAGCAGCACGGCTCTACTCCTTTATTAATCATCTCTGGTAGAGGTGTTGACCTATGGCTCTGGGTCACATTATCTATGGGTGCCTCAAATGTTTCTTCCCACATCTCTAATCCCACTGATTGCTTAGCAAAGGTCCCAAATAATTACATAGACTGCTAAGGGGAAACTCTCTTCTATCTGAACGTTACTTTCCTTTCCTGTTATTTTCACCATGGGCTCTCACTCCTTTCCTGGGCTTCTGAAACCCAACACTAACGCTACCACCAACCATAATGCTCACCCTAACTCTAACCATACCTTAAACTGAACTCTCAATTTCAGAAATACATGACCCTACCTGGATGGCATAGCTCCATATTGGAGAGGGGGAGAATGGAAGGGGAGGTGGTCAGGGTGAATGTAAAGGGGGAGAGAATGTAAGAGGGAGTGAGGGTATCGAGTGAGGGATAGGAATCAACATGTAAAATAAACAATAATAATTTAAAAAAATTCAGTATGTAGGGACTCAGAATGTGCCCAAGAGGATTAGTGGATCTAAAAGAGATCTTGAGGTCTTTAGCTGAGGGAACTCTAGCAGAGGCCCAGTGATGGGTTTCAAGTATCCAGTAGGACGTTTTGTTTCATTTAAAAATTATTTATCATATGTAATATCCTACTTGAATATCTCCTGGTAGAAAATAAGAGGGCAACAATCTCATTGTAGATGGTTGTGAACTACCATCTGGTTGGTGGGAAATAACTCATATCCTCTGTAAGTACAATCAGTGTGCTTGAACTTTTAGCCATCTATCCATTCAATTGTTGTGTTTGAAGAAAAAGCCTCATTATGTAATTTTGACTGGCCTGGAATTCATTGAGATTCATGCTTTTGGCTCCTGAGTACTGCTGGACAGGATGTGTAGAAAGGGGAACTCTCCTCCACTGATTTTGGGAGTTCAAACTTGTACAGCCATTTTCAAGATAGCTATGGCAGTTCCTCAGCAAGATGGGAATTGGTTTACCACAGGACCTGGCAATCCCACTCATAGCCATATACCCAAATTATCCACATTCATGCAACAGAGACAAGTGTTTAATTATATGTATAGCAGCATTATTTGTAATAGCAAGAACCTAGAATCTACCCAGATGCCTCTCAACTGAAGAATAGATGAAGAACTTGTGGCACATCTACACAATGGACTACTAATCTACAGAAAAAATGGAATCTGGAAATGCACAGGCAATTGGATAGTAATTGAAGAAGCAATCATGAATGAGGTAACCCAGGCACAAAAAGTAGAACATGGTAGAGAGGAAGAGAACATAAAGAGCAAGTCATTATTGGTTTGAAGAGAAAATTGAACCTAAACTTGTATCTAGAGACCTACAAGACTGACTCCAACTAACAATCTGAGCAACAGTGGAAAGACTTCCATTATTGACCTTCCCTGAGAATGAGATCAGCAACTAACTCGAGCACTACATGGAGCAGTCATCTAGTCTCTGTAGAAAACAGAAGCAAACACCCATAAGTAAACACTGCGTCTAACTAGAATCCAGATGCAGAGAGAGAGAGGACAAGATCGAGTTGCAGAAACACGTTGAGACAGCTGACCTGATGAAGGAGGAGCTAATAGGACCCCAGACTGATAGCTGTGAATCCAGCATGGAACTGACTCAGACCCCTGAGATGGGTATCAGCTAGAAGGTGTGAGCTGTCTAATGGAGTTCAGACAGTGGGACCTGGATGTATTCCTGGTGCGCAAAACGACCTTGAGGACACATTCCCCCAATCTAGGGATACCCCCTAAACCTAGACATAGAAGAGACATTCTAATCAACACTTCAAATGCGCTGTCAGAAATACATGACCCCACTTGGATGGCCTAGCCCTATGTGTTGATTGTGGGTGAATAGGATGGCAGGGTGGTCAGGGAGAATGTGAGGGGGCAACAGATGATAAGAGGAAGGGAAGGAATGAGGGAGATATAGGGAACAAGGATTTACATGTAAAAAATCATGAACTAATTTTAAAAAATATCCGGCATGCATGGACTCAGGAAGTTCCCAAGAGGATATGGGGATCTAACAATTATTTGGTGGTCTTTAGCTGAGGGAACTCTAGCAGAGGCACAGTGATGGGTTTCAAGTAACCAGTAGGACATTTTATTTCATTTTTAAAAGTTATTTTGTCATATGTAGTACCCTCCTTGAATGTCTGCTGTTAGAAAAGAAGAGGGCAACAGATCTGATTGTAGATGGTCGTGAGCTACCATCTGGTTGGTGGGAGTTAACTCATATCCTCTGTAAGTACAGTCAGTGTGCTTCAACTTTTAGTCTTCTGTCTCTTCCATTGTTGTGTTTTTAAGAAAGGGCCTCATTATGTATCTGTGACTGGCCTGGAATTCATTGAGATTCATGCTTTTGGCTCCTGAGTCCTGGGTTCAAAGGCATGAAACACCATGATCATCTCAGGAATAAAATTTTATATTGTTAACATAAATAAGCATTAGTTTAGTTAAAATGGCTAGTGCTATGCATTCTGAGACAATAATTAATTTTTATTACATTTATTATTCACACAAAATTGAGGTAGATTTTGTTTCTAAATTAAAAAGTAGTAAATTATGGGCTATAATTAGGGGTTATTGGCTAGTGTCTAGAATTCCTGATACTAAGAGATTTAAGTTCAGCCTCTATTACCAACAAAGCAAAATAGGGCCTGAGTAGGTATCTCAGTCAATAAAGTACAAACACGAAGGACCTGAGATCAAGCAAAATGCTAAATCTAGAAGGGGATGATTAAAAGTTAAACTTGTGGGACATTTGATCATTATGTGAAAATAGGGTGCTTTTTACCTTGCCCGCCTAAGGCCCTTAATTGGTTTAATAAAAAGTTAAACGGCCAATTGCTCAAAAGGAATGGTTAGGCAGGATTGCTGGGATGAGAGAAAAACTCAGGGGAATGAATCTAGGCCTGGACCCATGCCAGGAAGACAAGGAAGGAGCTGCAAATACAGAATAATAGACAATAGGCTAATAGACATTTGTTAAGGTATAGGAAATTGTTGGGAACAAGGTTAAGTTAAAGGCCAATCATTCATAATTTAGAAATGTCTGTGTCATTATTTGGGGATGGATTGTTCCAAGAAAATCTGACAAGAAAGTCCAACTACATAATAGCACTGGAAAGGTGAGAGAGATCTGTAAGTCTCAGTGGCAGAAAAGTTTACCTTCCTAAATGTGAACCTGATAAATAAGATGGACAATTGGAATTGAATTGACTTTGACACGTGAACACTCTATTGCTCTGTCTCTGTCTATCTGTGCTTCTGTCTCTCTCTCCCCATAACATAAACAAACACACCCACACCCACCCCCCGCCACACACACACACACACACATACACACACACACACACACACACACACACACATACACACAGTAAACAAACAGATTTATTCCATACTGTATTATGGTTGGGTGTCTTCACATATTTTGTCCCTTTCTGTTTGTTTACTCGAGAAAGGGTTTCCCTGTGTAGCCCTGCCTGTCCCCAAACTCACTCTGTGTACAAGGCTGGTCAAAAACTGAAGTTATGCCTACCTCAGCATCCCTTAATACAAACTGGCTCCTTATTTAGTATTAAGGCAAAAGCTGTCAGGTTTTTCAAATTGATAAATACAAGTGAGTTGATACTGCATAATCTGAACACCTATTACCTGCAAAAGCAACATATGTAGTGCCACAATACTCTGCAATGACACAGAAAATACACTTTGAAATTGACACACTCCATCTTTTTCAAAACTTGAATCAGAAGTTAGTTCCAGTTTTTTCATACACAATATGATATGTTTATTAATGTTGACAAACTGTTCATTCCTAATCTTTTAAAACAATCAAAATTATTATGAGATACATAAATTCCAATCAAATTTTATGGGGGAATGAATGCAGCAGCATACCTTTGTTTGCCTCAAAGTTGCCACATGTTGTTGGAACAGGTTCAGCTTCTCTACAGTTGGGTCAGAGGTGATATGCACATCATACACAGGCCTATGAAGAAGTTTACAGAGTTCCTCATATTGTTATAAGAGTAGTTTATGTTTATGAATTCTCTCTTTTTTACATTTTTTGAGATATTCTACTTGAGTGTCCAATTCTTTTCTAGTTAATGGAGACTTTTCTCTTTCTTTTTTTTATGAAACCAGATATGATTATAGTAAGGTGCAAGGATGGTAATGGAACTACAAAATAATAGGAATGCCAAATGGTTAAATTGACATACAAGGCAGTTTAAGCCTCGGGTGGTGGCACAATTTTTTAAATGTAGCACTTGGGAGACAGAAGGGCAGTGGTTACCTGTGAGTTGGAGACCACCCTTGAATACAAACTATGGGCTAAGATGGGCAGGGCTTTTACACAGAGATAAACTGCCAAAAGTGTAGGTTATGCCAAACAGAAAATATTGAAAAAAAGGATCACCTAATACTTCTAGCAAGAAAGAACAATTATGACTTTGTTTCGTGCTTGACTTCTGCTATGTGGCAAAGAAATACCTCAGGGTCCTGATACTCCAACCTCCTTTTCAGGTTAAGCTTACAGGTATCAGTCACCATGCTCAACTTCCTTTTACAATTCCTACTGTAGTAAAATATCCCTGAATTATAGCCCTGCGTGTAATATCTTTGGTAGTAAATAGAGACTGCTCCAATTTATACTGTAGTAAAACACCCCTGAATTATTGCCCTGCTCCAAGTTAACAACAATCTTAATGAAATTCCATCCCCACAAATGGGACAAAAGCAATATGTACTCAGCAAAACTGTATTGCAAGTATAAACACAGCCAGTTTTTCACTTTCAATACAGAACTCAATTTACACAGTACTTACTCTAATATTCCCATGATCACCTCTTTGCGCATTACTATGAATACAGTAGATCCTGCCCCATTCCTAGTATATAAAGAAGGCAGTAGAGTGAGTATTATTTATATATTGTAAAATAAAGTTTCACTAATCATTGTTTAAAAATTGACTTATATTCAGGGAAAACAGATGTGATTAGTATACTCCAAAGGTTCTCATGTGCCTAAATCCACATGAGTGAACTTGAGTGTTTAAGAAAAAAAAAGTATTTTTTATTTAGCACATCTACATCATTTATATTAACTTAAGGAAAATGCTCTAATGTCATGGTCTTCTTGAAGGATCAATTATCCTTACCTTTGAAAGGCAGTCTGACTATTCGTATTATTCCATCTATACACATGGGTGGTATGATTCTACTTTACTAGTAATGGAACATGAGATACCTCAACATTATTACTCAGCTCTCCCTGGTGTCCCATATTTTCAGAATCATCCTGGATGCCTGAGTGGTACACAGGTTTGATCATTAAAGGAGCCAAAAGTTTTAAGTTTGTCTGGTAACAACTATTTGTATCACTACATATACTCGGCTCTTATGTACGCATTTATTCTCTGGTGGTGGATGGTAGCTCAGACATATATAAGAAGAAGGAATTGAGGACAGAATTGAAGTTTGGGGTGATACTGTTTACCTGGTTTTTTGATATAAATCCTAACTTACAAGACTATGAGATTCTTTCCTTCATGTATTTAAGTGCGTTGCTTGTGATTCTGGTGACCACTGAAGTCACAAGTCAGGGCTGGTTTCCCTGGAATAGCAGTTCAGGACAGTTGTAGTCCACCACATGGGCTGGAAACTGACACCTGCTCTTATGCAAAAGAGCAGAAAATGCTTGCAACTGCTCAACCTATCTTCAGCTGCTGTCTTATTTTTATGTATTTTGGAGGTGAAGTTTCTCATTCCACCTATCAATGTTGAAGTTAGAAGTATATGCAACCATTATGTTTTTTCACTCGAGACAAGGTTCCTATAGGATGCCCTGGCTGTCTTGAAACTTACTCTGTACAACAGGCTGACCTTTGGAGAACTTTCTGCCTCTGCCTCTGCCTCCAAAGTACTGGTGTTAAAGGCATAATCCACAACACAGCAATCTGGATTAATTTTCAAGAATTGTGAGGATTGACTTCAGGTTTTCATGGCTTTGAGGGAAGTAGTTTTCAAATTAATCAATTTATTCAGTGTTTCCTAACCCCCTCTTTCAAACAAACACCAATGCCTCCCATTTCTCTAAAGTTAAAATATTATTATGCTCTGTAAAACAAAAAAAAATTATAAGCAGGGTGAATAGGGTAACTGCCTTCCACATTTGTCATATATATCCCTCCTTCAACTAGAATGCTTTCCATTTGCATTGCTACACAGACAACACATTCCTCTGTCTTAGATACCCACCAGCTTGTTTTGAACACCACAAAATTTAAGCCTAAACATATATCATTTTTTACTTTTACAAAAAAGCCCCATGCATTTAGGTAACTATGTGTAGTGCAAGTTTATAATTGCAGCACTTGGAAGTATGGACAGATGACTGCTACTACCTCCAAGCTGGCCTTGGCTACAAAGCAAGAGCCTGCCTCAAAACAAATAAGTATACATAAAGAAACTTAAATGTAACCATGTCATATTTAATTAGTGAAAATTACAAACCAGTGGAATGGTACATGCCTTCTCAGTACTCAGAAGCTTGAGACAGGAGTCACAAGTTCAAGGCCACAAAGGACTGTATTGCTAAGAGCCTATCTTGGAAAAAGAACAAATGAGATGAAAATAAACAATAAAACATACATTTACTTCACCACAGTTGAAAAGAAGAAAATCATATCTTACCATTCTGGTGAGCATGTGTTGCTGTGCTAAAACACTGACCACACACAATGTAGGCCAGAAAGGGGATTACTTAGCTTATGCTCCAGGTCACTGTCCCTAATGAGAATTACAGCAGCGACTCAAGGAGGACAGTGGGGAGAAAATGTGGAGGAATGCAGGTGTCAGCTCATCTCTGGCTCTCTCACTTGCTCACAGTAAAGCTTAGCCAGTCCCCTTTGTTTACAGACAGCCCAGTGCACATGGACAGTTATAAAAGCATAACTGCTGCCCGTGTACAGGTTTACAGATTTTTTTCTTTTCTTTTGCCAGCTACAAGGCCTGTGTTAAGGCCAAGAGCTCAGCTTCTCATGCTGAGGTTCCTTCTGGCAGGCTGCTGGCTCAAACCATGCAGGTTTCATTCACATCCTTGTCCCAGTACTTTCTTTACCTTTCACAAGGTAACTGTTCCCATCAGTGAACTAAGTTAGTGTTTCCACGGCCAGAGGGAAGACTGTAAGGTCTTTGCAATCTCCTGCCTCTTTAATCAGCAGGTGATGACAGTCCCAAATTACTTATTTATCAGTCTTCTCAGGCAGAAGAATGGCAAGTGGTGCATCAGTGATTCATGTGGGCATTGGACATCCATTGTTGTGTGGGCTGCCTGACAATGCTCTCCTGGTCACCAGTGCATGGGGGGCTATTGTAATTACTTTCTGTCCCAAAGTTAACATGTCAGAGTCTTTGACCAGTACAGCCATGTCCATCATAGCTTTTAGACAGCCAGACCATCCACTGCCTACAGGATCAAGCTCCTTCCCTGTTTATTGGTTACTGATGGCTGTTCAGAGTCAAAACAAATCCAGGCTCCTACATTTGACAGGATGTCTCTTTTTAACAGAAGGTAAGGGCATCCTGGGATATCTAGGAACAAGTGATATACCCGACCTACATCAAGGATCACTGCCCCTGGCGTCCAGGCAGCTCCTGTATCCTGCTAGTGGGCACTCAACTCCAATGTACTATCTGGCACACATACAGGAAACACCACCCTATCCAAGCCCATGGCATAGGGGATGCAGGCGAACAGGAACTGCAGCTGGTTGCCTCACTGATGCCATGCCTTCTCCATTTCCTGAGCTGGCTCTCAGTCAGGTCCAGGTGTCTGCTCTCTGCTGGCCTGCCTTTTAATTGCTAATCTCATTAACACCTGCCAGAGGGGGTAAGGGGATACCCACCCTGCTGAGACTCTGCAGGTAGGCAGCCCTCTTGGCAGTGGGTGTGGACTTCAGAGCACAGGGAAAGGATCACATTTAATCAGCCTCTTTTGGATTCATCCATGGCAATACTTGTATGTCAAGCACCACTGTGCAACAGGAAAACACAGCTCTCTCACGCTAGAGCTGACATTCAGATGGCAGGAATGTTTAATTGCTAAGGGATGCCTTGTTCTTGCCTTCCTTTGATCTACTGGGGCACTTTCGATTGGTACACACCACCTAGTTCACCTAAATAGGAGATGCGGGAACAATTTAAAGGGATAAGTCCTTGAACCTTATAGACAGGGACTCTGGGCTCTACAGAGGACAAATGACTTTTGCACAGAGAGTTTGAGTTTGGAGGCTTAACAGCAGAGCACTGCCCTAGCACCTGTGAGGCCCTCAGTTTGACCCTAAGCTTCTCCATCTCCTTGGCCTCTTCCTCACCCATGCCTAATTCCACTCTAATGCTGATGGATATTTGTGTTGATCCAGTTTGTGGCTACTATGAACAGAACTCGTGTGCACCTTCTAGCATGTTCCTCTTTCTCTCTTATTTCACTCCCCCCCCCATCCCCCGTCTCTCTGTGTATGTGTTTTAAACAAGCATTTATTGGGAGAAGGTCCCATAGCAGGAGTGGAAGTCAGAGACAATTTGTGGGAGCCAGGCAAGTGACCTTACCATTTCACTGGCCCTGCCATTAAGTTTTTACATTTTTGTGTAGACTTATGACTGTGCACTGATGGTTCCATTTGCCTGTTGATTTCACTGACAACTGACAAGTCTGCAACCTTTCCACTTGCTCACTGGGCCATCAAAAGAGCCCATGGTTTCTGAAATGTCTGCCTGAGCCCTTGATCGTTTTTACTGGGCTGTCTTTTTCTACTGGTTTGCACTTGTTTCCCTACTTTGGCTACAGGCCCTAAGTCTGCTTTATATACCAACAGTTTCATTTCTTACTGTATTGCCTTTCTGGCCAATTTTAAGTGTCTTCTATTGGAGAGAATTCTTAACTTCCAGAAAGTTCAATTTGTGCTGGAGATGTATGTAGCTCAGTGTTTAGAGAGTGCTTGCCTAACATGCATGAGACCCTGGGCTCTATTCTGAGTCAGTTCCATGCTGGATTCACACCTATCAGTCTGGGGTCCTATTACCTCCTCCTTCATCAGGTCAGCTGTCTCAATGTGTTTCTGCAACTGGATCTTGTCCTCTCTCTCTCTGCATCTGGATTCTAGTTAGATGCAGTGTTTACTTATGGGTGTTTGCTTCTGTTTTCTACAGTATAGATGAGGGCTCCATGTAGCACATAAGTTAGTTGTTGATCTCATTTTCAGGGAAGGTCAATAATGGAAACCTTTCCACTGTAGCTCAGATTGTTAGTTGGAGTCAGTCTTGTAGGTCTCTAGATATAACTTTAGGTTCAATTTTCTCTTCAAACCAATAATGAATTGCTCTTTTATGTTCTCTCCCTCTCTACCATGTTCTACTTTTTGTGCCTGGGTTACCTCATTCATGATTGCTTCTTCAAGTACCATCCACTTGCCAGTGCATTTCAAGATTACATTTTTTCTGTAGATTAGTAGTAGATTGTGTAGTTGTGCCACAATTCTTTATCCATTCTTCAGCTGAGAGGCATCTGGGTAGCTTCTAGGTTCTTGCTATTACAAATAATGCTCCTATAGATATAATTAAACACATTTTTTTGTTGCATGAATGTGGTTAATATGGGTATATGCATATGGGGGGGGGGGATTGCCAGGTCCTGTGGTAAACCAATTCCCATCTTGCTGAGGAACTGCCATACCTATCTTGAAAATGGCTGTACAAGTTTGAACTCCCAAAAGCAGTGGAGGAGTGTTCCCCTTTCTACACATCCTGTCCAACAGTACTCAGGAGCCAAAAGCATGAATCTCAATGAATACCAGGCCAGTCAAAATTACATAATGAGGCCTTTTCTTCAAACACAACAATGGAATGGATAGATGGCTAAATGTTCAAGCATGCTGGTTGTACTTAAAGAGGATATGAGTTACTTCCCACCAACCAGATGATAGTTCACAACCATCTACAATGAGATTGTTGCCCTCGTCTTTTCTACCATGAGATATTCAAGTAGGATACTACATATGATTAATAATTTTTTAATGAAATAAAACGTCCTACTGGATTCTTGAAAGCCATCACTGGGCCTCTGCTAGAGTTCCCTCAGCTAAAGACCTCAAGATCTCTGTTAGATCCACTATTCCTCATGGGCACGTTCTGAACCCCTGCATACTGAATTTTTTCAATTATTATTTTTTATTTTACTTGTTGATTCCTATCCCTCACTCCCCACCCTTTCTCGCTCTTACATTCTGTCCCCCTTCTCTTGCACCCTGACCACTACCCCTCCCATTCACCCCCTCTCCCCATATGGGGCTATGACATCCAGTTAGGGTCATGTATTTCTGACAATGAGAGTTCTATTTAGGGTATGGTTAGAGTTAGGGTGAGCATTATGGTTGGTGGTAGCATTAGGGTTGGGTTCCTGAAGCCCAGGAAAGGAGTGAGAGCCCATGCCAAAGATAACAGGAAAGGAAAGTAAACTTCAGATGGGAGAGAGTTTACCCTTAGCCATCTATGTAATTATTTGGGACCTTTGCTGAGCAATCAGTGGGATAAGAGATGTGGGAAGAATCATTTGAGGCACCCATAAATGATGTGACCCAGCGCCATGGTCATAACCTCTACCAGAGATGATTAATAAAGGAGCAGGGCCCTGCTGACATCATGCACCTGGGCTTGCCCACGGATCCAGAGCTCTTGGGGTTTGTACTGCAGAAGCAATGGGGGAAATGTGGGTAGGAGCAAGGTGTGTAAACTGATGGACTACCTGTGAGTTCTAGACCGATAGGGAAAGTTTGGAAAAACACAGAGGGCCAGAATCAGGGTTTGGTGAGACAGCAGAACCTGGAGCCCAGAGACAGAAAGGTGAAACAGGAGCCCAGGTCTGAAGAAGGCACATTAGTTTCCCATCCTGTAGTGCTTGTTGCCTCAAGGGATGGAGTCACCTTTGATACATGTGACATTCCTGGCACAGGATGAGAAGCTGTAGCACTAGACAACCTTGACATGCCCTTGGTCAGCACCCAAAGAGGGAGCAGAGGCAAGGAGCAAGTCCCGTCCTTTTCTGAATAAGCAGTGCAGCATGCAACATAGGGCTCCATCCCACACAGCTGCCTGCAGTCTATGCATAGAGAGGAATGCTGCATGGCAGGCGTTATCACTGAACTTCCAGGCCAGGACTGACTTGTGGAAATTGTACAAGGATGTTCTGTGTCTTCCCAATCCACACACAGAAGCCACCAGCTACAAGTGGCTAAATGATTGTCATGATAAACAGTCAATTCCAGGGTCTTTCTTGACAAAAAATAGGCTTAGCTGCAAGATTGTGGTGTTGAGGAACACTTCGCAATTGAAATTCCAAATGAAGATGCTATGTACACTAGGTACGTTAGTGAGGCTACCGTGGATGTAATATGAAAATCCTTGAGATGGTAAGGATGTGGGCAGCTTCTGAAAAGGTCAGAGTACCTAGTGTGAGACATATGACCCAGGAAATACAGGAGAAGAGCCATTTTTAAATTCTTAATATTTATCTAAAAATACATAATAAACACTATAGCTTCATATACATAGTAGTATCAAAGTTTCAGTTTTACTTTCCAAAATTTTTATTTAATAAATGTGACAGGAGCCTTCAGAATCTAGGAGAGGGTATCAGGTCTCCAGTTAAGAGAATTACAGATAGTTGTGACCCACCATGTGGGTGCTAGGATTTTAGAACTAGATCAAATGATCACCAGCCTATAATTCACATCACCAGAGGAACTAGGATACAAGTTGTATTCTAAGAGATTCATATAAAGTCCCTCACAGAACTGGGAAGGGACAAGTCCCCCATACCTCAGGTAAAGTGGGGGAAGACAGCTAATGGAGAGAGAAGTAGGAGAAAATGAGAGGGAGGAGAGGAAGGCATGTGCGACCAGGAGGATTGAGCCTGGTTAGGAATGGAAAATAGGAAAGAGAGAGAGAGAGAGTCAGAGACAGAGAGAGAGAACATAAAAGAGGGAGCCAATATTGGTTTGATGATAAAGTTGCACACAAAGAAAGGTCGAGGGAACTACAAGACTGCTCCCAACTAACAATTTGAGCTTCCTTGGAAAGGCTATCATAAATGTCCTTCCCGGAGAGTGAGATCAACAACTAACTTCTCCATGGAGTCCTCAACTAATGCCTGTTGAAAACAGGAGCAAACACCCATACATAAACACTGAGCCGAACTACAACCCAGAAGCAGATGGAGAGGACAAGACCATGCGGTAGAAGTACATAGAGACAGCTTACCTGAACAAGGAGGAGCTAAGAGCCACTAGACTGATAGCTGGGAAGCCAACAGGGGACTGACTCAGACCCCCATGAATATGGGTCTCAGCCAGAAGGTCTGAGCAGTCTAAGAGACCTCAGACAGTGGAGCCAGGATGTATCCCTGGTGCACAAAAGGACTTTGCAAACATATCCCCCATGGAGGGATAACTGCCTTATTCTAGAGATAGGAGAGAAGCCCTAGTCCCTACTTCACAGGACCTGTCAGATCTACATGACCCCAACTGGATGGCCTTCCTCTACATATGGTATTGTGTTGGGAGGTTGGGAGGGGAGCGTGTTTAGAGTGCATGGGAGAGGGCAGAGAGGGCAAAAGAGAGGGAAGGAGGGAGGGAGGGCTGGAGGGGAGGGAAGGAGGGAGGGAGGGAACGGGAACTGGGATCGACATGTAAAATAATAAATTAAAAAAAAAAAAAAAAAAAAAAAAAAACGCTTTGACTCCAAAATTTAAGTTGAAGAACAAGTTACTGGGGCAAAGGATTTCTATTTTTGTTTCCACAGAAAATGAAAAGATGTGGATTCCTTACAGACTAATGTGGTTTGATCACACCAGACCGCCTGAAACAGAGTAAAAGCTGATCCTGCATTCCAAACAGCTGGACAAAACAGCCCTACAGACTACAGCTAGGATATCTGAATCTTCTTCGATTCCCCCAAGATAGCGCCCCTTACCAGCAAGAAGTAGTTTGGAAAGAACGACGCCCAAATTCCCAAATATTGTGTATAAATGTTTGTTTTCATTTAATTGGACTTTGTTATATAAAATTAAATAAAAAAAATAAAAAAATTCTTAATATTTATCTAAAAATACATAATAAAAACTATAGCTTCATATACATAGTAGTATCAATGTTTCAGTTTTACTTTCCATAATTTTTATTTAATAAATGTGCATGCATTTGTTCCTGAGTGACAGGAGCCTTCAGAACCCAGGAGAGGGTATCAGGTCTCCTGTTAAAAGAATTACAGATAGTTGTGACCCAAGTTCATGTTTAGGCTGGTGTGATGATCTGACTACTTTGTTTGCATTTACTTGGACTGGGTGATTCTTTATACTACACACACACACACACACACACACACACACCACAGAGACACAAAAGCAGAGGATTTCACTTACTGAGCCTCAAATATTGGGATGGCTTCCCAAGGCAGCTAAGACCAGATGCTGGCCTGGTCCCTGGTGTAAGGACTAAAAGAAGGGCACTGCCACCATTGTACCAACAAATTCCATGGTAAGTGTGTTGGGTATCTTTCTGAGGTATCCAGTTCTTAAATGTCACTATGTGGCTATGAACCCTATAGGAGAACTAATTTGTGATACCCAAAACATAAGTACATAGCTGGAGGCAGCAACAGCTGTTTGATCCAAACTATTCACCACCATGCCCTTAGGTAGACCCTCTATGTGTTCAGATGGGGCTGGAGATAGCTCATTGGGTAAAAGGTCAGGGACAGTGGCACATGACTATTTCTCCCAATACTGAGGAGAGGGACAATATGGAGACAGGAGGATCCCTGCAGTGTATTAACCAGCCAGCCTAGCAGAATCCTTGAGATCCAGGTTCAGTGAAGGGCAGTTTCTAGATAGTAACTCATTCACTGCTGAGTTTAGCTTTGCTAAGGGGTTGACTCCTCAGTAATAGCTTCATGCCCTTGGACTTGAGAAGCAAGAAGTTGGGATTTTTGTTGTTTTTTGGTTTTTTTTTTTTTTTTTTTTTTTTTTTTTTTTTTTTGAGACAGGATATGTGTGTAATCACTATGTTCAACCAGGGTGATCTCGAAATCACAGATTCTCCTGTCTCTCAAGTGCTAGAATTAAAGACATCCACTTCTATCCTGGTAGGAAAAGACTGTAAAGTAAGACATGAGGGAAAAAAAGGTCATGAAGGCAAACTTTTAAAAATATTGATAGATTAGTTTGTTTTTAATTTTTATTTTTGTTTTGTGTGTATATGACTGTGTGTATGTACAAGCACATATAGGTGCCCTCCAAAAAAAGAAAAAAGCCATCAGATCCCCTACAACACCTGGAGTTACAGGTGGTAGTGAGCTCACCCTGTGGAGGATGTAAGCCAAACTTTAATCTTTCTGCTTACTTGGTTACTTTTTGAGATAGGGTCTCCAAAAACAGGCTAGCCTTGAACTTGCTATGTAGCTATGTAGTTGTGGATGACCTAGAATCTCCGTTCTTCCTGCCTCTACCTCCCAAGTCCTGGGAGTATAGGGATACACCACCATACATACCCAGTTTCTGGAGAGCCAGGAATAGAGCCCAGGGTCTCATGCATGTTAGGCAAGCATTCTCTAAACACTGAGCTACATACATCTCCAGCACAAATTGAACTTTCTGGAAGTTAAGAATTATCTCCAATAGAAGACACTTAAAATTGGCCAGAAAGGCAACACAGTAAGAAATGAAACTGTTGGTATATAAAGCAGACATAGGGCCTGTAGCCAAAGTAGGGAAACAAGTGCAAACCAGTAGAAAAAGACAGCCCAGCAAAAAACCTATCAAGGGCTCAGGCAGACATTTCAGAAACCGTGGGCTTTTTGATGGCCCAGTGAGCAAATGGAGAGGTTGCAGACTTGTCAGTTGTCAGGGAAATCAACAGGCAAATGGAACCATCAGTGCACAGTCATAAGTCTACACAAAAATGTAAAAACTTAACGGCAGGGCCAATGAAATGGTAAGTTCACTTGCCTGACTCCCACAAATTGTCTCTGACTTCCACTCATTCTGTGGCACCTGCTCCCAATAAATGCTTGTTTAAAACACACACAGACAGAGGAGAGAGAGAGAGAGAGAGAGAGAGAGAGAGAGAGAGAGGAATAAGAGATTAACATGCTAGAATATGCACACTATTTCTGTTTATATTAACCACAAACTGGAACAACACAAATATCCATCAGCATTAGACTGGAATTATGCCTGGGGGGAAGCTGACAGGGGTGGGTTTGACGGTGGGGGAATCTATAATCTGAATCTTAAGTAGCCAGAGTGCCTTCTGCTGTATTGTGCCTGCTTTCTTTACTGTTTGAAGGTGAAAATATCTTGGATAGGTAGTTTAAGCTTGTTGGGATAGGGGTGGGGGTAGCAGGGATTTATTTTTGTTTTCTATTGCAGATGAAACAGTCAGAGGTGTTAAAGTCAGAGACCTTAACCAGTGGTGTAGTGGAGACAGAGACCCAAAGTCACTGGTGGTGTCAGGTTCAGCAAAAGCAACAAAATCTTAGGTCTCCTCCTAGCCTAGGGAATAAGACTCTCTAGCTTCCAGGGGCCTCACAGCAGTTGCTCCCAACCTGATTGTGCCATACCACAGGTGAGGAAGAGGCCAAGTAGATGGAGAATCTTAGGGTCAAACTGATGGCCTCACAGGTGCTAGGGCAGTCCTCTGCTGCTGAGCCTCCACATTCAATGTCTCTGTGCAAAAGTCATCTCTCCTGTGTAGAGCCCTGAAACTCTTTCTATCAGGTTCAAGTACTTATCACTTTAAACTGTTCCTGCATGTCCTATTTAGGTGAACTAAGTGGTGTGTACCATTCGAAACTTCCCCAGTAGGTCAAATGAAGGCAAGAACAAGCCATCCCTTAGCATTTAAATGTTGCTACCATATGAATGTCAGCTCGGTCGTGAGAGGGCTTTGTTTTCCTGTTGGACAGTGGTGCTTGACATATAGGTATTGCCATGGATGAATCCAAAAGAGGCTGAGGAAATGTGATCCTTTCCCTGTGCTCTGCAGTCAAAACCCATTGCTGAGGAGGCTGCCTTTCCTGCAGAGGCTTGGCTGGTTGGGGCTCACCTTACTCCCTCTGGCAGGTGTTAATGACATTAGCAATTAAAAGGCAGGCCAGCAGTGGCCAGACCCCAGGACTTGACTGAGAGCTAGCTCAGGAAATTGAGAAGGCATGGCCTCAGTGGGGCAACCAGCTGCAGTTCCTGCTTGCCTTCATCTCCTATGCCTTGGGCTTGGCAAGTGTGGTGTTTCCCCTACCTGTGCCAGATAGTGCAGCAGAGTTGTGTGCCCACTAGCAGGATGTGGGAAGGTCCTGTATGCCAGTGGCAGTGATTCTTGATGTAGGCCGGATATATCACTTGTTCCTAGATATCCCAGGGTGCCCTCTGTTAAAAAGAGACATCCTGTCAATGTAGGAGCCTGGATTTATTTTGACTCTGAACAGCTATCAGTAACCGATAAACAGGGAAGGAGCTTGATCCTGTAGCCTGTGGATGGTCTGTGTTAGGAACTAGCAGGCAGCTGACCCCTGCCCTAAGGATGGGTGGGACTCTCTTGGCCTTGTCAGCTTTACCTGGCAGCTAGAGGACTCATTTACACTGAAAGACCTAAAAAGTAATGTTAATGATGGACTAACCTAGAAACCAATATCTGTTCCTTGGAATTTGCTAGCTTCCTCTCACAAGGCCCTGAGATAAGAACTATTCACACTGCCCCTCCTTTCCTGTGAGACAACAGGTGGTAAATAGGGTCAAGAGATAGCTGTAACTCTGGTTTGCCCAGACTAGATTAATTAGCACACCTGAAGCCCTAAGGTCTGCTGACCCTAATATCGAGACCACCAGGCCTCCAAGGGTCACATACTCAATGGACAGAGGGTTCCACCCCCTCCCTAAGCTTGTGGGTTTGCCTTTAAAAACACCAGGGCCCTGGGGAGGGGGCTTCTCCCTAGCCTGCATCCTGGAGGAGCCTGTTTGTGCAAAGTTTTCCTGTTCATTAAAGCCTCTTTCATTTTGCAGCAACTGGACTGGATGTTGAGTTCTTGGGGTATTGACTCCTCATTCTGGAAGACTCCTCATTCTGAGGGTCTTACAACACATGTTCAAGCCTCTTTTAAAGCAAGCTCGCCAAGTGCTTCTCTCTCTTTGCTCTCTCTTTGCTCTCTCTCTGCCTCTGCTCTCTCTTGTCTCTCTGCTATCTCTCCTGCTTTCCTTTGGCCACCAGATACCCTCTCTTTCTCTACCCTCGCTCAATAAACTACATGTGGGCACTGAGTCTTGTGTTTGTGTTTCTTAGGCATTAGCTGCAGCAAAAGAACAACATTGGTTCCGAACCCCAGGCAGGCTCTCCTTGTGGGTCACTGGTGGCCTTCTTCTGGCAGGCGGCAGCCAGAGACACTCTTTCAGATACCAGAAGTATGCCTCCATCCACCCCCCCACCCTCATCCGCCCACCCCGTTTGCTGGAAATACTACCCTACACTGACTTCAATTAGGTAAGGTACTCTTTTAAATTTTAACCCATTTCCTTAAGGTCGGGTACATTCCTCACGGGTGGAAGACATACCAACCTTGGCGGTATATCTGCTCTGCTCTAGGACTGCTGAGTCCTTCCAGCCCCTGTTGGCCCTGGCAAAGTACTTGGGCTGAGGAGCTTCCAGTAAAGCTCTGCCATTCTCATTTACGGTGTTGCCACACTCTTGAGCTGACGAGTTCCAAGACTGCTTCGTCACTTTCTGGTCTACCCATGGGGAATAAACCGACCAAGGAAATACCCCTCACCACTCCACTGGGATTCCTGATAGATGCCACTTGTTAAGGCACCCAGGTGGGCTAGGTATCCCCTAGAAAATAATTCAAATTGGCCAGGTAAAGGCTCTCTAGATCCTGATATTTTACTGGATCTTTCAAATTACTGCCAGTAAACAGGTAGATGGAAGGAGTTTTTTCTATCTCTCTGCTAAATAATCTCTTACCCTAAACTTATTTCTGTTCTCTTCCTGCCACGTTAAAACTCTCCTGCCCGCCCCAGCTGCAGCATGTCTCAGAGCAGTAGCCTGGGCTGAGGAAGCATCTACTCAAGACAAAATTTTATCACAAAACTTTATGATTTCTGCTAGTTGTTGGGGATATGTTAATGGCAGCCTCCAGCTTGACCACATGGCCTAGCCTCAACCCACATGGTTCTTCCCTCTGCTACACCAGCCACCTAGGCAGAGGTAGTCTAGCCAGCTTCTGCCACCAACAGAACCTGTAATTCATTTACCTTTTGCTTTTATTCTTTTATTTGCTTTATTCTTTATTCTTTGTCTCTAATTTCTTTTTCACTATGTCATATATAGCTTCACATTCTAGTCTTCTCAGTTTTACCCAGTCCTGTTTAATGTGTCTGTACATTTAATTTAAATTTATGTAAATGTAAGCTAACTTCATACAACTTAAATTCAACTGTACTGTCTCAAATACTTCTAAATTGTCATGCGCATTTTTTAATGGTGGTAAACATTTAAGGTTATACATGTCTATTTCAAGCTAACAAAATATCTATGCCACACAGTCTTTCCTGTAAGCTGTTTATAAAGGTTAAGCCTCTATTATCAAAGGGAGTTTTTCTCCATCTCTTTGTCCTCTACAGGGATAAGTCTAACCTACTAAGTTAAAACCATTTACAGTCAGGCTTCAGGGCTCTGAGTAAAACATCCCTCCACAGCCTCTCAGCTTGGATCCAGTTGCCCAAACAGATTAATTAATTACAGGGATAAAGCCTTACCTAGCCACCTGTGTGCTGAAGGCAAGTAACTAAAGACATATTTTTGTATACTAAGTTATGCTAGATAGTCAGACAGCCCTCAAATGCTCAGAGATCTAGAGAATATGGCATTTAAAATGTTTCCTTAAAAAGCTATTATGACAGAGAGACAGGCCAGCTGCTTGCACCACACATTTCCTCCAAGAAGGCTGATGGACACTGAAAGAAGCTCTACCCACAAAAGTGGCAAAGCTAGCCACTGAGCAATCCTGCCTTTCATCTCAACTGCTGCAAATGGCTCTAAGGACCATGGACAAGAGGGCAGTGGAATAGACTTTCTCCACGTTGCTTGGGCCAACGGTAGGTAAGTCTTCCAAAAGCTCCTAATCCACAGGTCTCATGCCATCAGCAGAAGGCAGACGTCCTTAAAGCCTCTGACTTCAACAACTGTGGAGGACCTGGGGTGGCTGTCCATGCTGCCAGCTAGTAAGTCTGTGTTACTCTCTAATTATTCAAGTAAAATTGTATCCTTCTCAAGAACTCTGATGCTTTTGACGATTGGTAGCTTTGTCAGCTTAAAGCAGCAACAAAGGCTTCAATTGTTTCAAAACAGATTTCAAAATTGGGTATTTTAAGGTTGCTACTGTTTATAGTCTTAACATTAATCAATAAAGTTTTAACAGTGTTAAACACCATACTATGCCACTATATGATCACATCTGTAACTATGACCTTACAATTAAGGTGCTTTTCATTGTGCTAAAAATCTGCCAGCTGCATGTTTTAATTCTTTCAGCCAAGTCATTTCTAACATGAGTATGCTGCTAATATGTCTTAATATTTATGTTTTCACAAACTCAAAGGATTCTTTTAAGTTCCAGGGAGCAGAATTAGATCCATTTACAGGTTAGATTCACTCCAATAAATCACCTTTTTCCTGGCCTTGGGACTTCCTGGTCACCCTTGGGAGACCCTCCCCCACCTCACACTTCTCCCATTAAATACTAAGACCTAAGAGAAAATCCTAACCTTGTCCTCTCTTCTGCTAACCTCTTGCCAGGTCTCAAAGAGATGCCAGAGCCCCATACTGTCAGAACTGTGATGAAACAACCAGCTACCAGGAGTTGGCCGCACCCCAGCCTTCTCGGATATCCCAAAGACTATCTACACCCCCATTTCAGCAGGAAGCAGTCTCCAGAACTCAATGTCCTTAACCCTAACCCGCCACGCCCAACCCCCACCTTTTTTAATAACAATAATATGTGGAAATGTTATGAACTAGCAGCCAGCTGACCCCGGACCCAAGGATGGGCAGGATGCTCATGGCCTTGCCATCTCTACATCAGCTTTACCTGGCAACAAGAAGGACTCAGTTAGGCATGCACAAGCCTCTTTTAAAGCAAGCACACCAAGTGCCTATCATTCTTTGTTCTGTCTCTGCCTCTGCTCTCTCTACTCTCTCTCTGCTCTCTCTCTGCCTCTCTCTGCCTCTCTCTGCCTCTCTCTGCCTCTCTATGCACACTCTGCACTCTCTCTGCTCTCTCTCTCTCTGCCTCTGTCTGCTCTATATGCTTTGTCTCTGGTCTCTCTGCTCTCTATCTCTCCTTCTTTCAGTTGGCCTCCAGCTACCCCTCTTTCTCTCCAATCACTCAAAAAACACCACATGGGCGCTAAGTCTCCTGTGTGTGTTTCTTAGGCATTAGCTGCAGCAAAAGAACAACAGTCTGGCTGACAAGTTAACTTTGGGGCAGAAAGTAACTACAACAGCCCCCCATGCACTAAAGCAGGAGAGCATTGTGCAGCAGCCCACAGACCGATGGATGTCCAATGTACACATGAATCACTGATGCACTACCTGCCAATCTTCTGCCTGAGAAGACTGATGAATTAGTAATTTGTGACTGTCATCAACTGCTGATTAAAGAGACTGGAGTTTGCAAAGATTTTACAGACTTCACTCTGGCAGGGGGAAGCACTAAAAGGACTGGGAAAGTGATGTGAATAAAACCTGCACTGTTTGAACCAGCAGCCTCCCAGAAGGAACCTCAGCATGAGAAGCTGATCTCATGGCCTTAACACAGGTCTTGCAGCTGGCCAAAGAAAAGAAAAAATATGGAAACTTGTACACGGGCAGCAGTTATGCTTTTATAACTGTCCATGTGCACGGGGCTATCTGTAAACAAAGGGAACTGGCTAAGCTTTACTGTGAGCAAGTGAGAAAGCCAGAGATGAGCAGACAACTGCATTCCTCCACATTTTCTTCCCACTGTCCTGCTTGAGTCGCTGCTGTAATTCTCATTAGGGACAGTGACCTGGAGCATAAGCTAAGTAAGCCCCTTTCTGGCCTGCATTGTGTGTGGTCAGTGATTTAGCACAGCAACAGATGCTCACCAGAACGGTAAGATATGATTTTCTTCTTTTCAACTGTGGTGAAGTAAATGTATGTTTTATTGTTTATTTTCATCTCATTTCTTCTTTTTCCAAGATAGTCTCTTAGCAATACCTTTGTGGCCTTGAACTTGTGACTCCTGTCTCAAGCTTCTGAGTACCAAGCAAGGCATGTACCATCCCACTGGTTTGTACTTTTCACTAATTAAATATGAGATGGTTACATTTAAGTTTCTTTATGTATACTTATTTGTTTTGAGGTAGGGTCTTGCTTTGTAGCCAAGTCCAGGTTGGAGGTAGTAGCAGTCAAGTGTCCATATTTCCAAGTGCTGCAGGTATAAACTTGCACTATACATAGCTACTTAAATGCATGGGGCTTTTTTGTAAAAGTAAAATTTATATATGTTTAGGCTTAAATTTTGTAATGTTCAAAACAAGCTTTGGGTATGTAAGACAGAGGAATATGTTGTCAGTTTAGCAATGCAAATGGAAAGCATTCTAGTTGGAGGAGGGATATATGTGACAAATGTGGAAGGCAGTTACCCAATTCACACTGCTTAAATTTTTTTTTTTTTGCTTTACAGAGCATAATAATATTTTAATTTTAGAGAAATGGGAGACATTGGTGTTTGTTTGAAAGAGGGCGAAAGGAAACATTGAATAAATTGATTAATTTGGAAACTACTTCCCTCAAAGCAATGGAAACCTCAATTCAATCCTCACAATTCTTGAAAATTAATCCAGATTGCTGGGTTGTGGTTTATGACTCAAACACCAGTACTTTGGAGGCAGAGGGAGATAGATCTACAAAGGTCAGCCTGTTGTACAGAGTAAGTTTCAAGACAGCCAGGGCATCCTATAGGAACCTTGTCTCGAGTGAAAAAACATAATGGTTGCATATACTTCTAACTTCAACGTTGATAGGTGGAATGAGAAACTTCACATCCAAAATACATAAAAATAAGACAGCAGCTGAACATAGGTTGAGCAGTTGCAAGCATTTTCTGCTCTTGCATAGGAGCAGGTTTCAGTTTCCAGCCCATGTGGTGGACTACAACTGTCCTGAACTGCTATTCCAGGGAAACCAGCACTGACTTGTGACTTCAGTGGTCACCAGATTCACAAGCAACGCACTTAAATACATGAAGGAAAGAATCTCATAGTCTTGTAAGTTAGGATTTATATCAAAAAACCAGGTAAACAGTATCACCCCAAACTTCAATTCTGTCCTCAATTCCTTCTTCATATATATGTCTGAGCTACCATCCACCACCAGAGAATAAAAGGGTATATAAGATCCGAGTATATGTAGTGATACAAATAGTTGTTACCAGACAAACTTAAAACTTTGTGGCTCCTTTAATGTTCAAAACTTTGTACCACTCAGCCATCTAGGATGATTCTGAAAATATGGGATACCAGGGAGAGCTGAGTGATAATGTTGAGGTATCTCATGTTCCAATTACTATTAAAGTAGAAGCATACCACCCATGTCTGTAGATGGAATAACACTAGCAGTCAGACTGCCTTTCAAAGGTAAGGATAATTGATCCTTCAAGAAGACCATGACATTAGAGCATTTTCCTTAAGTTAATATAAATGATGTAGATGTGCTACATAAAAAATACCTTTTTTTTTTTTCTTAAACACTCAATTTCCCTCATGTGGATGTAGGCACAAGAGAACCTTTGGAGTATGCTAATCACATCTTTTTTCCCTGAATATAAGTCAATTTTTAAACAATGATTAGTGAAACTATATTTTACAATATATACATAATACTCACTCTACTGCCTTCTTAATATACTAGGAATGGGGCAGGATCTACTATATTCATAGTAATGGGCAAAGAAGTGATCATGGGAATATTAGAGTAAGTACTGTGTAATTTGAGTTCTGTATTGAAAGTGAAAAACTGGCTGTGTTTATACTTGCAATACAGATTGTGCTGAGTACATATTGCTTTTGTCCCATTTGTGGGGATGGAATTTCATTAAGATTGTTGTTAACTTGGAGCAGGGCAATAATTCAGTGGTGTTTTACTACAGTATAAATTGGAGCAGTCTCTATTTACAACCAAAGATATTACACACAGTGTATACTTCAGGGATATTTTACTACAGTAGGAATTGTAAAAGGAAGTTGAGCATGTTGACTGATACCTGTAAACTTAACCAGAAAATGAGGTTGGAGTATCAGGACCCTGAGGTATTTCTTTGCCACATAGCAGAAGTCAAGCACGAAACAAAGTCATAATTGTTCTTTCTTGCTAGAAGTATTAGGTGATCCTTTTTTTCATTATTTTCTGTTTTGCATAATCTACATTTTTGGCAGTTTATCTCTGTGTAATAGCCCTGCCCATCTTAGCCCATAGTTTGTATTCAAGGGTGGTCTCCAACTCAAAGATAACCACTTCCCTTCTGTCTCCCAAGTGCTACATTTAAAAAATTGTGCCACCACCCGAGGCTTAAACTGCCTTGTATGTCAATTTAACCATTTGGCATTGCTATTATTTTGTAGTTCCATTACCATCCATGCACCTTACTATAATCATAAAAAAAGAAAGAGACAAGACTCCATTAACTAGAAAAGAATTGGACTCTCAAGTAGAATATCTCAAAAAATGGAAAAAAGAGAGAATTCATAAACATAAACTACTCTTATAATAATATGAGGAACTCTGTAAACTTCTTCATAGGCCTATGTATGATGTGCATATCACCTCTGACCCAACCGTAGAGAAGCTGAACCTGTTCCAACAACATGTGGCAACATTGAGGCAAACAAAGGTATGCTGCTGCATTCAATTCCCCATAAAAGTTTATTGGAATTTATGTATCTCATAATAATTTTGATTGTTTTAAGAGATTAGGAATGAAGAGTTTGTCAATATTAATAAACAAATCATATTGTGTATGAAAAAATTGGAACTAACTTCTGATTCAAGTTTTGAAAAAGATGTAGTGTGTCAATTTCAAAGTGTATTTTCTGAGTCATTGCAGAGTATTGTGGCACTACATATGTTGCTTTTGCAGGTAATATGTGTTCAGACTATGCAGTGTCAACTCACTTGTATTTATCAATTTGAAAAACCTGACAACTTTTGCCTTAATTCTAAATAAGGAGCCAGTTTTTATTAAGGGATGCTGAGGTAGGCATCACTTCATTTTTTGACCAGCCTTGTACACAGAGTGCGATTGGGGACAGGCAGGGCTACACAGGGAAACCCTTTCTAGAGTAAACAAACAGAAAGTGCACAGTACAGGGACAGAATATGTGAAGACACCCAACCATAATACAATATGGAATATATCTGTTTACTGTGTGTATGTGTGTGTGTGGGTGTGTGTGTGTGTGTGTGTGTGTGTGTGTGTGTGTGTGTGTGTGTGTTTATGTTATGGGGAGAGAGAGACAGAAGCACAGATAGACAGTGACAGAGCAACAGAGAGATAACATGTCAAAGTCAATTCAATTCCAATTGTCCCTCTTATTTATCAGGTTCACATTTATGAAGGTAGACTTTTCTGCCACTGAGCCTTACAGATCTCTCTCACCTTTCCAGTGCTAATATGTAGTTGTACTTTCTTGTCAGATTTTCTTGGAACAATCCATCCCCAAATAATGACACAGACATTTCTAAATTATGAATGATTGGCCTTTAACTTAACCTTGTTCCCAACGATTTCCTATACCTTAACAAATGTCTATTAGCCTATTGTCTATTATTCTGTATTCGCAGCTCCTTCCTTGTCTTCCTGGCATGGGTCCAGGCCTAGATTCATTCCCCTGAGTTTTTCTCTCAGGCCAGCAATCCTGCCAAACCATTCCTTTTCAGCAATTGGCCGTTTAACTTTTTATTAAACCAATTAAGGGCCTTAGGCAGGCAATGTAAAAAGCACCCTATTTTCACATAATGATCAAATGTCCCACAAGTTTAACTTTTAATCATCCCCTTCTAGATTTAGCATTTTGCTTGATCTCAGGTCCTTCGTGTTTGTACTTTATTGACTGAGATACCTACTCAGGCCCTATTTTGCTTTCTTGGTAATAGAGGCTGAACTTACATCTCTTAGTATCAGGAATTCTAGACACTAGCCAATAACCCCTAATTATAGCCCATAATTTACTACTTTTTAATTTAGAAACAAAATCGACCTCAATTTTGTGTGAATAAGAAATGTAATAAAAATTAATTATTGTCTCAGAATGCATAGCACTAGCCATTTTAACTAAACTAATGCTTATTTATGTTAACAATATAAAATTTTATTCCTGAGATGATCATGGTGTTTCATGCCTTTGAACCCAGGACTCAGGAGCCAAAAGCATGAATCTCAATGAATTCCAGGCCAGTCACAGATACATAATGAGGCCCTTTCTTAAAAACACAACAATGGAACATGCAGAAGACTGAAAATTAAAGCACACTGACTGTACTTACAGAGGATATGAGTTAACTCCCACCAACCAGATGGTAGCTCACGACCATCTACAATCAGATCTGTTGCCCTCTTCTTTTCTACCAGCAGACATTCAAGGAGGGTACTACATATGACAAAATAACTTTTAAAAATGAAATAAAATGTCCTACTGGTTACTTGAAACCCATCACTGTGCCTCTGCTAGAGTTCCCTCAGCTAAAGACCACCAAATAATTGTTAGATCCCCATATCCTCTTGGGAACTTCCTGAGTCCATGCATGCCGGACATTTTTTAAAATTAGTTCATGATTTTTTACATGTAGATCCTTGTTCCCTATATCTCCCTCATTCCTTCCCTTCCTCTTATCATCTGTTGCCCCCTCACATTCTCCCTGACCACCCTGCCATCCTATTCACCCACAATCAACACATAGGGCTAGGCCATCCAAGTGGGGTCATGTATTTCTGACAGCGCATTTGAAGTGTTGATTAGAATGTCTCTTCTATGTCTAGGTTTAGGGGGTATCCCTGGATTGGGGGAATGTGTCCTCAAGGTCCTTTTGTGCACCAGGAATACATCCAGGTCCCACTGTCTGAACTCCATTAGACAGCTCACACCTTCTAGCTGATACCCATCTCAGGGGTCTGAGTCAGTTCCATGCTGGATTCACAGCTATCAGTCTGGGATCCTATTAGCTCCTCCTTCATCAGATCAGCTGTCTCAATGTGTTTCTGCAACTCGATCTTGTCCTCTCTCTCTCTGCATCTGGATTCTAGTTAGACGCAGTGTTTACTTCTGGGTCTTTGCTTCTGTTTTCTACAGAGTAGATGAGGGCTCCATGTAGCGCTCGAGTTAGTTGCTGATGTAATTTTCAGGGAAGGTCAATAATGGAAGCCTTTCCACTGTTGCTCAGATTGTTAGTTGGAGTCAGACTTCTAGGTCTCTAGATATAACTTTAGGTTCAATTTTCTCTTCAAACCAATAATGACTTGCTCTTTTATGTTCTCTCCCTCTCTACCATATTCTACTTTTTGTGCCTGGGTTACCTCATTCATGATTATTTCTTCAAGTGCCATCCACTTCCCTGTGCATTTCAAGATTCCATTTTTTCTGTCTATTAGTAGTCCATTGTGTAGATGTGCCACAAGTTCTTTATCCATTCTTCAGTTGAGAGGCATCTGGGTAGCTTCTAGTTTCTTGCTATTACAAATAATGCTGCTATAGATATAATTAAACACTTTCCTTTGTTGCATGAATGTGGATAATTTGGGTATATGGCTATGAGTGGGATTGCCAGGTCCTGTGGTAAACCAATTCCCATCTTGCTGAGGAACTGCCATAGCTATCTTGAAAATGGCTGTACAAGTTTGAACTCCCAAAAGCAGTGGAGGAGAATTCCCCTTTCTACAGATCCTGTCCAGCAGTACTCAGGAGCCAAATGCATGAATCTCAATGAATTCCAGGCCAGTCAAAATTACATAATGAGGCCTTTTCTTCAAACACAACAATGGAATGGATAGATGGCTAAAAGTTCAAGCACGCTGATTGTACTTACAGAGGATATGAGTTACTTCCCACCAACCAGATGGGAGTTCACAACCATCTACAATGAGATTGTTGCCCTCTTATTTTCTACCAAGAGATATTCAAGTAGGATATTACATATTATAAATAATTTTTAAATGAAACAAAACATCCAACTGGATACTTGAAACCCATCACTGGGCCTCTGCTAGAGTTCCCTCAGCTAAAGACCTCAAGATCTCTGTTAGATCCACTAATCCTCTTGTGCACATTCTGAGTCCCTACATACTGAATTTTTTTAAATTATTATTGTTTATTTTACATGTTGATTCCTATCCCTCACTCGATACCCTCCCTCCCTCTTACATTCTCTCCCCCTTTACATTCACCCTGACCACCTCCCCTTCCATTCACCCCCTCTCCAATATGGAGCTATGCCATCCAGGTAGGGTCATGTATTTCTGAAATTGAGAGTTCAGTTTAAGGTATGTTTAGAGTTAGGGTGAGCATTATGGTTGGTGGTAGCGTTAGTGTTGGGTTCCTGAAGCCCAGGAAAGGAGTGAGAGCCCATGGCAAAAATAACAGGAAAGGAAAGTAACGTTCAGATAGAAGAGAGTTTCCCCTTAGTAGTCTATGTAATTATTTGGGACCTTTGCTAAGCAATCAGTGGGATAAGAGATGTGGGAAGAAACATTTGAGGCACCCATAGATAATGTGACCCAGAGCCATAGGTCAACACCTCTACCAGAGATGATTAATAAAGGAGTAGAGCCATGCTGATATCATGCACCTGGGCTTTCCCAAGGATCCAGAGCTCTTGGGGATTGTACTGCAGAAGCAATGGAGGAAATGTGGGTCGGAGCAAGATGTGTAAACTGATGGATTACCTGTGAGGTCTAGACAGAGAGGGAAACTTTGGAAAAACATGGAGGGCCAGAATCAGGGTTTGGTGTGATAGCAGAACCTGGAGCCCAGAGACAGAAACTTGAAACAGGAGCCCATGTCTGAAGAAGGCGCATGGGTTTCCCATCCTGTAGTGATTGTTGCCTCAAGGGATGGAGTCACCTTTGATACATGTGAACTTCCTGGAAGAGGATGAGGAGCTGTAGCTCTGGAGAACCCTGACATGCCCTTGGTCAGCACCCAAAGAGGAAGCAGAGGCAAGGAGCAAGTCCTATCCTTTTCTGAGGAAGCAGTGCAGCATGCAAAGTAGGGCTCCATCCCACACAGCTGCCTGCAGTCTAAGCATAGAGAGGAATGCTGCATGCCAGGCATTATCACTGAACTTCCAGGCCAAGACTGCCTTGTGGAAATTGTACAAGTATGTTCTGTATCTTCCCAGTCCACACACAGAAGCCACCAGCTACAAGTGGCTAAATGATTGTCATGATAAACAGTCAATTCCAGGCTCATTCTTGACAAAAAATAGGCTTAGCTACAAGTTTGTGGTGTTGAGGAACACTTGGCAAGTGAAATTCCACATGAAGATGCTATGTACACTAGGTACTTTAGTGAGGCTACCCTGGACGTAATATCAAAATCCTGGAGATTTTAAGGATGTGGGCAGCTTCTGAAAAGGTCAGAGTACCTAGTGTGAGACATATGACCCAGGAAATACAGGAGAAGAGCCATTTTTAAATTCTTAATATTTATCTAAAAATACATAATAAAAACTATAGCTTCATATACATAATAGTATCAAAGTTTCAGTTTTACTTTCCAAAATTTTTATTTAGTAAATGTGCATGCATTTGTTCCTGAGTGAAAGGAGCCTTCAGGACACAGAAGAGGGTATCAGGTCTCCTGTTAAAAGAATTACAGATAGGTGTGAACCACCATGTGGATGCTAGGAATTGAACCAGGCTTCCTCTAAGGGCATTAACCACTGAGCCAGCCCTTGGTGCCCCAAGCCCTGCAGAGCTGCATTTGTTCTGAAAAGTGAATCCTATGTGTTCCTTTGGGACTGTGGCTGATATGTCTTATTCAACCTTAGAGGTAGGTTTCTCACCTGAAGCAAAATGCTGTGAATTTTTAGACTTCAGAGCTAAAACTCTGTTTCTAAAACCCAGGTATGCAAGGCTCAAATTCCTCAGGGCTTAATTTAAAAAAAAACAAAATTCTTCAAAGCTTTCCAAACATACTAATAAGTTTGGACTTCATCCTGTGGGGAACTAGAAGCTCTAGAAGGTAGTTAGGTAGCAATGGAAATCACCAAGTTTAGCAAATGATTGAAAGCTGCATGGCCTTCATATTAATAAGGTGAGAATATAGAATCTCGGGATGCACTTATTGGCCCACACCCATGCAGTCATGGCCCCCTCTTCTCTTCTTTAGGAAAGTGCATAAATGAACTTCAGTGTTGTGATTGTCATAGATGCTATGAAAGTAAAGTCTGAAGAAAGGGTTCTGCCACAAGCCAGAGTAGGCTCCTCTGAGCACTAAAGCTTGTCTGAAACCTTAAAACCACCCGAAAGAGAAACAAACACCTCAAAGAGCTGAATTCGCTCTACTGTCCAGTCCTCTACAGAGATCTAAGTAACTAGTTAGGGCATATGGAGGGCTTTTGAGAATTTGTTTCATTAAATACAGTCCATGTTGAGGACTAAGTTATTGTATAAATTATCTAAAGCAGAAGTACATGTTAAAAATCATTTCCAGTTATTTGCTACTCTTTAGTATCAGCTAAGGTCTTCTGGCCACACATGTCACTGTACATGCATGGTGAGAATGCAACATGTGGTTTGCACTAAATGTCTTCTCCCCAACCCTACCCAGTGATATGTTGAGAGCTCACAATAGCCAAAATTGGAGTTATTTCCTCTGAAATTAACAAGAAGTTGAGAGATTCTTCTGCAAAAAGGGAATATACATCTGTCAGTCTAACATTAATGTTCACACACTGCATCATTCTCTCTGTGCAGAGGTCCACCACGACCACATTCTTTGTAAATGTAGTAGTCCATCACTCAATGAATCAGCTGACAAAAAAGTTACCAAGTTCATGTTTAGGGTGGTGTGATGATCTGACTATTTTTTTGCATTTACTTGAATGGGGGGATTCTTTATACTACACACACACATACACACACACACACACACACACACAAATACACACACACACACACACACACATCACAGACACACAAAGGCAGAGAATATCACTTACTGAGCCTCAAATATTGGGATGGTTTCCCAAGGCAGCTAAGACAAGATGCTGGTCTGGTCCCTGGTGTAAGGACAAAAAGAAGGGCACTGCCACCATTGTACCAACAAATCCCATGGTATCTGTCCTGGGTGTCTTTCTGAGGTGTCCAGTTCCTAAATGTCACTATGTGGCTAAGAACCCTACAGGAGAACTAATTTGTGATACCCAAAACATAAGTACATAGCTGGAGGCAGCAACAGCTGTTTGATCCAAACTATTCACCATCATGCCCTTAGGTAGACCCTCTACCTGGACAGCTGTGGCTGGAGATGGCTCATTGGGTAAAAGGTCAGGGACAGTGGCACATGACTTTTTCTCCAAATACTGAGGAGAGGGACAATATGGAGATAGGAGTCTCCTGCAGTGCATTAACCAGACAGCCTAGCAGAATCCTTGAGATCCAGGTTCAGTGAAGGGTACTTTCTAGGCAGTAACTCAATCACTGCTGAGATTAGCTTTGCTATGGGTTTGACTCCTCAGAAATAGCTTCATGACCTTGGACTTGAGAAGCAAGATGTTGGGACTTTTGTTGTTGTTTGGGTTTTTTTTGGTTTTGTTTTTGTTTTTTTGAGACAGGATTTATGTGTAATCACTATGTTCAACCAGGCTGATCTCAAAATCACAGATTCTCTGGTCTCTCAAGTGCTAGAATTAAAGACATCTACTACTATCCTGGTAGGAAAAGGCTGTGTAAAGTAAGACATGAGGGAAAAAAAAGGTCATGAAGGCAACCTTTTTAAAATATTGATAGATTAGTTTGCTTTTAATATTTATTTTTCTTTTGTATGTATATGACTGTGTGTTTGAACAAGCACATATAGGTTCCCTCCAAAAAAAAAAAAAGCCATCAGAACACCTACAACACCTGGAGTTACATGTGGTAGTAAGCTCACCCTGTGGAGTCTGGAAACCAATCTCTCATCTTTCTGCTTACTTGGTTACTTTTTGAGATAGGGTCTCCAAAAACAGGCTAGCCTTGAACTTGCTATGTAGCTGTGTAGCTGAGGATGACCTTGAACCTCTGATCTTCCTGCCTCTACCTCCCAAATACTGGGATGATAGGTAAACACCACCATACATACCCAGTTTCTGGAGAGCCAGGAATAGAGCCCAGGGTCTCATGCATGTTAGGCAAGCACTCTCTAAACACTGAGCTACATATATCTCCATCACAAATTGAACTTTCTGGAAGTTAAGAATTCTCTCCAATAGAAGACACTTAAAATTGTCCAGAAAGGCAACACAGTAAGGAATGAAACTGTTGGTATATAAAGCAGACATAGGGCCTGTAGCCAAAGTAGGAAACAAGTGCAAACCAGTAGAAAAAGACAGCCCAGTAAAAACCGATCAAGGGCTCAGGCAGACATTTCAGAAACCGCGGGCTCTTTTGAGCAAGTGGAAAGGTTGCAGACTTGTCAGTTGTCAGTGAAATCAACAGGCAAATGGAACCATCAGTGCACAGTCATAAGTCTACACAAAAATGTAAAAACTTAATGGAGGGCCAGTGAAAAAGTAAGGTCACTTGCCTGGCTCCTTCAATTTGTCTCTGACTTCCACTCCTGCTATGGGACCTGCTCCCAATAAATGCTTGTTTGAAACACATACACAGAGAGACAGAGGGGTGGGGGGAGGAGAATAAGAGAGAAAGAGGAACATGCTAGAAGGTGCACACTAGTTCTGTTCATAGTAGCCACAAACTGGAACAACACAAATATCCATCAGCATTAGAGTGGAATTAGGCATGGGTGAGGAAGAGGCCAAGGAGATGGAGAAGCTTAGGGTCAAACTGAGGGCCTCACAGGTGCTAGGGCAGTGCTCTGCTGCTGAGCCTCCAAACTCAACCTCTCTGTGCAAAAGTCATCTCACCTCTGTAGAGCCCTCAGTCCCTGTCTATCAGGTTCAAGTACTTATCCCTTTAAATTCTTCCCTCATCTCCTATTTAGGTGAACTAGGTGGTGTGTACCAATCGAAAGTGCCCCAGTAGATCAAAAGAAGGCAAGAACAAGGCATCCCTTAGCACTTAAATGTTCCTGTCATCTGAATGTCAGCTCTAGCGTGAGAGAGCTGTGTTTTCCTGTTGCACAGTGGTGCTTGATATATAAGTATTGCCATGGATGAATCCAAAAAGAGGCTGAGGAAATGTGATTCATTCCCTTTGCCAAAGAGGGCTGCCTACCTGCAGAGGCTCAGCAGGGTGGGTCTCCCATTAAGGCCTCTGGCAGGTGTTAATGAGATTAGCAATTAAAAGGCAGGCCAGCAGTGGCCAGACACCAGGATCTGAGTGAGAGTCAGCTCAAGAAATGGAGAAGGCATGGCCTCAGTGAGGCAACCAGCTGTAGTTCCTGTTTGCCTTTATCCCCTATGCCATGGGCTTGGATAGGGTGGTGTTTCTGATACCTGTGCCAGATAGGACAGTGGAGTTGAGTGCCCACTAGCAGGATACGGGAGTTGCCTGGATACAGGTGGCAGTGATCCTTGATGCAGGTGGGATATATCATTTGTTCCTAGATATCCCAGGATGCCCTTACCTTCTGTTAAAAAGAGACATCCTGTCAAATGTAGGAGCCTGGATTTGTTTTGACTCTGAACAGCCATCAGTAACCAATAAACAGGGAAGGAGCTTGATCCTGTAGGCAGTGGATGTTCTGGCTGTCTAAAAGCTATGGCTGCCATGGCTGTACTGATCAAAGACTCTGACATGTTAACTTAGGGGCAGAAAATAACTACAATAGCCCCCCATGCACTGGTGAGCAGGAGAGCATTGTCCGGCAGCCCAAAGAACAATGGATGTCCAATGCCCACATGAATAACTGATGCACTAACTGCCACTCTTCTGCCTGAGAAGACTGAAGAACAAGTAATTTGGGACTGTCATCTCCTGCTGATTAAAGAGACAGGAGTTTGCAAAGACCTTACAGTCTTCCCTCTGGCCATGGAAACACTAACTTGGTTCACTGATGGGAACCTTGTGAAAGGTAAAGAAAGGACTGGGACAAGGATGTGAATGAAACCTGCAGAGTTTGAGCCAGCAGCCTGCCAGAAGGAAACTCAGCATGAGAAGTTGAGCTCTTGGCCTTAACACAGGCCTTGCAGCTGGCCAAAGACAAGAAAAAAATCTGTAAACCTGTACATGGGCAGCAGTTATGCTGTTATAACTGTCCATGTGCAAGGGGCTATCTGTAAACAAAGGGGACTGGCTAAGCTTTACTGTGAGCAAGTGAGAGAGCCAGAGATGAGCTGACACCTGCATTCCTCCACATTTTCTTCCCACTGTCCTGCTTGAGTAGCTACTGTAATTCTCATTAGGGACAGTGACCTGGAGCATAAGCTAAGTAAGCCCCTTTCTGGACTGCATTGTGTGTGGTCAGTGTTTTAGCACAGCAACAGATGCTCACCAGAACGGTAAGATATGATTTTCTTCTTTTCAACTCTGGTGAAGTAAATGTATGTTTTATTGTTTATTTTCATCTCATTTGTTCTTTTGCCAAGATAGGCTCTTAGCAATACAGTCCTTTCTGTCCTTGAATTTGTGACTCCTGTCTCAAGCTTCTGAGTACTGAGCAAGGCATGTACCATCCCACTGGTTTGTATTTTTCACTAATTAAATATGAGATGGTTACATTTAATTCTCTTTATGTATACTTATTGGTTTTGAGGCAGGGTCTTGCTTTGTAGCAAAGCCCGGATGAAGGTATTAGCAGTCATCTGTCCATATTTCCAAGTTCTACAATTATAAACTTGCATAGAGAAATGGGAGGCATTGGTGTTTGTTTGAAAGGCGGGGTAAGGAAACATTGAATAAATTGATTAATTTGAAAATTGCTTCAATTATAAACATGCACTACACAAAGCTACCTAAATGCATGCGGCTTTTTTGTAAAAGTAAAAAATTATATATGTTTAGGCTTATATTTTATCATGTTCAAAAAACAAGCTTGTAGGTATCTAAGACAGAGGAATATGTTGTCAGTTTAGCATTGCAAATGGAAAGCATTGTAGTTGGAGGAGGGATATATATGACAAATGTGGAAGGCAGTTACCCTATTCACCCTGCTTAAATTTTTTTTCTTTGGTTTTACAGAGTATAATAATATTTTAACTTTAGAGAAATGGGAGGTATTGGTGTTTGTTTGAACGAGGGTTAAGGAAACATTGAATAAATTGATTAATTTGAAAACTGCTTCCCTCAAAGCCATGAAAACCTCAATTCACTCCACACAATTCTTGAAAATTAATCCAGATTGCTGGGTTGTGGATTATGCCTTTAACACCAGTACTTTGGAGGCAGAGTCAGAGGCAGAAAGATCTTCAAAGGCCAGCCTGTTCTACAGAGTAAGTTTCAAGACAGCCAGGGCATCATATAGGAACCTTGTCTCGAGTGAAAAAACATAATGGTTGCATATACTTCTAACTTCAACATTGAGAGGCAGAGATAGGTGGAATGAGAAACTCCATCTCCAAAATACATAAAAATAAGACAGCAGCTTAAGATACAATGTGCAATTGCATGCCTTTTCTTCTCTTGAATAAAAGCAGGTTTCAGTGTCTAGCCCATGTGGTGGACTACAACTGTCCTGAACTGCTATTCCAGGGAAACCAGCACTGACTTGTGACTTCAGTGGTCACCAGATTCACAAGCAACACACTTAAATACATGAAGGAAAGAATCTCATAATCTTGTAAGTTAGGCTTTATATCAAAAAACCAAGTAGACAATATCACCCCAAACTTGATTTCTGTCCTCCATTCCTTCTTCATATATATGTCTGATCTACCATCCACCACCAGAGAATAAATGGGTACATAAGAGCCGAGTATATGTAGTGATACAAATAGTTGTTACCAGACAAACTTAAAACTTTGTGGCTCCTTTAATGATCAAACCTGTGTACCACTCAGCCATCCAGGATGATTCTGAAAATATGGGACACTAGGGAGAGCTGAATGATAATGTTGAGGTATCTCATGTTCCAATTACTATTAAAGTAGAATCATACCACCCATGTGTATAGATGCAATAATACCAATAGTCAGACTGCCTTTCAAAGGTAAGGATAATTGATCCTTCAAGAAGACCATGACATTAGACCATTTTCCTTAAGTTAATATGATTGATGTAGATGTGCTACATGAAAAATCCTTTTTTTTTTTCTTAAACACTCAAGTTCACTCATGTGAATTTAGGCACATGAGAACCTTTGGAGTATACTAATCACATCTGTTTTCTCTGAATATAAGGCAGTTTTTAAACAATGATTAGTGAAACTATATTTTTACAATATATAAATAATATTCACTCTACTTCATTCTTTATCCACCAGGAATGGGGCAGGATCTACTGTATTCATAGTAATGGGCAAAGAGGTGATCATGGGAATATTAGTGTAAGTATTGTGTAATTTGAGTACTGTATTGACAGTGAAAAACTGGCTGTGTTTATACTTGCAATACAGATTGTGCTGAGTATATATTGCTTTTGTCCCATTTGTGGGGATGGAATTTCATTAAGATTGTTGGTAACTTGGAGCAGGGCAATAATTCAGGTGTGTTTTACTACAGTATAAATTGGAGCAATCTGTATTTACTACCAAAGATATTACACGCAGGGCAAAAATTCAGGGATATTTTACTACAGTAGGAATTGTAAAAGGGAGTTGAGCATGTTGACTGATACCTGTAATCTTAACCTGAAAAGGAGGTTGGAGTATCAGGACTCTAGTTATTTTTTTACCACATAGGAGAAGTCAAGCACGAAACAAAGTCATAATTGTTCTTTCTTGCTAGAAGTATTAGGTGATCCTTTTTTCATTTTTTTCTGTTTGGCATAACCTACATTTTTGGCAGTTTATCTCTGTGTAATAGCCCTGCCCATCTTAGCCCATAGTTTGTATTCAAGGGTGGTCTCCAACTCACAGATAACCACTGCACTTCTGTCTCCCAAGAGCTACAATTAAAAAATTGTGAAACCACCCGAGGCTTAAACTGCCTTGTATGTCAATTTACACATTTGGCATTCCTTTATTTTGTAGTTCCATTAGCATCCTTGCACCTTACTATAATCATATCTGGTTTCATTAAAAAAAAAAAAAAAAAACAGACAAGTGTCCATTAACTAGAAAAGATTTGGACACTCATGTAGAATTCCTCAAAAAATGTAAAAAAGACAGAATTCATAAACATAAACTACTCTTATAACAATATGAGGAACTATGTAAACTTCTTCATAGGCCTATGTATGATGCGCATATCACCTCTGACCCCACCGTAGAGAAGCTGAACCTGTTCCAACAACATGTGGCAACTTTGAGGCAAACAAAGGTATGCTGCTGCATTCATTCCCCCATGAAATTTCATTGGACGTTTATGTATCTCATAACAATTTTGATTGTTTTAAGAATTTAGGAATTAACAGTTTGTCAATATTAATAAAAAATCATATTGTGTATGAGAAAATTGGAACTAACTTCAGATTCAAGTTTTGAAAAAGATGGAGTGTGTCAATTTCAAAGTGTATTTTCTGTGTCATTGCAGAGTATCGTGGCACTACAGACATTGCTTTTGCAGGTAATATGTGTTCAGATTATGCAGTATCAATTCACTTGTATTTATCAATTTGAAAAACCTGACAGCTTTTGCCTTAATTCTAAATAAGGAGCCAGTTTGTATTAAGGGATGCTGAGGTAGGCATCACTTCAGTTTTAGAACAGCCTTGTACACAAAGTGAGTTTGGGGACAGGCAGGGATACACAGGGAAACCCTTTCTCGAGTAAAGAAACAGAAAAGGCACATACAGGGATAGAATAGGTGAAGACAACCAACCACAATACAATATGGTATATATCTGTTTGTTTACTGTGAGTGTGTGTGTGTGTGTGTGTGTGTGCGTGGGTGTGGGTGTGGGTGTGGGTGTGTGTGTTTATGTTATGGGGAGAGAGAGACAGAAGCATTTGTTCTGAAAAGTGAATCCTGTGTGTTCCTTTGGGATTGTGGCTGATATGTCTTATTCAACCTTGGAGGTAGGTTTCTCACCTGAATCAAAATGCTGTGGATTTTTAGATTTCAGAGGTAAAACTCTGTTTTCTAGAACCCAGGTATGCAAGGCTCAAATTCCTCAGGGCTTAATTTAAAAAAAAACAAAATTCCTAAAAGCTTTCCAAACAAACTAAGGAGTTTGGACTTTATCTTGTGGGGAACTAGAAGCTCAAGAGCGTAGTTAGGTAGCAATGGAAATCACCAAGTTGAGCAAATGATTGAAAGCTGCATGGCCTTCATATTAATAAGGTAAGAATATAGAATACCGGGATGCACTTATTGGCCCACACCCAAGTAGTCATGGCCCCCTCTTCTCCTCTTTAGGAAAGTGCATAAATGAACTTCATTGTTGTGATTGTCATAGATGCTATCAAAGTAAAGTTGAAGAAAGGGTTCTTATTTGTTATGAGGCAGTTGAAGAAAGGGTACTTATTTGTTTTGAGGCAGGGTCTTGCTTTGTAGCCAAGGCCAGCTTGGAGGTAGTAGCATAATAATATTTTAACTTTAGAGAATTGGGAGGCATTGGTGTTTGTTTGAAAGAGGGGGTTAGGAAACACTGAATAAATTGATTAATTTGAAAACTACTTCCCTCAAAGCCATGAAAACCTGAAGTCAATCCTCACAATTCTTGAAAATTAATCCAGATTGCTGGGTTGTGGATTATGCCTTTAACACCAGTTCGTTGGAGGCAGAGGCAGAGGCAGAGGCAGAAAGTTCTCCAAAGGTCAGCCTGTTGTACAGAGTAAGTTTCAAGACAGCCAGGGCATCCTATAGGAACCTTGTCTCGAGTGAAAAAACATAATGGTTGCATATACTTCTAACTTCAACATTGATAGGTGGAATGAGAAACTTCACCTCCAAAATACGTAAAAATAAGACAGCAGCTGAAGATAGGTTGAGCACTTGCCAGCATTTTCTGCTCTTTTGCATAAGAGCAGGTTTCAGTTTCCAGCCCATGTGGTGGACTACAACTGTCCTGAACTGCTATTCCAGGGAAACCAGCCCTGACTTGTGACTTCAGTGGTCACCAGGTTCAAAAGCAACACACTTAAATACATGAAGGAAAGAATCTCATAGTCTTGTAAGTTAGGCTTTATATCAAAAACCCAGGTAGACAGTATCACCCCAATCTTGATTTCTGTCCTCCATTCCTTCTTCATATATATGTCTGAGCTACCATCCACCACCAGAGAATAAATGCGTACATAAGAGCCGAGTATATGTAGTGATACAAATAGTTGTTACCAGACAAACTTAAAACTTTTGGCTCCTTTAATGATCAAACCTGTGTACCACTCAGCCATCCAGGATGATTCTGAAAATATGGGACACCAGGGAGAGCTGAGTAATAATGTTGAGGTATCTCATGTTCCATTACTATTAAAGTAGAAGCATACCACCCATGTCTGTAGATGGAATAACACTAGCAGTCAGACTGCCTTTCAAGGTAAGGATAATTGATCCTTCAAGAAGACCATGACATTAGAGCATTTTCCTTAAGTTAATATAAATGATGTAGATGTGCTAAATAAAAAATACTTTTTTTTTCTTAAACACTCAAGTTCACTCATGTGAATTTAGGCACATGAGAACCTTTGGATTATACTAATCACATCTTTTTTCCCTGAATATAAGTCAATTTTTAAACAATGATTAGTGAAAATTTATTTTACAATATATAAATAATACTCACTCTACTGCCTTCTTTATATACTAGGAATGGGGCAGGATCTACTGTATTCATAGTAATGCGCAAAGAGTTGATCATGGGAATATTAGAGTAAGTACTGTGTAAATTGAGTTCTGTATTGAAAGTGAAAAACTGGCTGTGTTTATACTTGCAATAGAGTTTTGCTGAGTACATATTGCTTTTGTCCCATTTGTGGGGATGGAATTTCATTAAGATTGTTGTTAACTTGGAGCAGGGCAATAATTCAGGGGTGTTTTACTACAGTATAAATTGGAGCAGTCTCTATTTACTACCAAAGATATTACACACAGGGCTATAATTCAGGGATATTTTACTACAGTAGGAATTGTAAAAGGAAGTTGAGCATGGTGACTGATACCTGTAAGCTTAACCTGAAAATGAGGTTGGAGTATCAGGACGTGAGGTATTTCTTGGCCACATAGCAGAAGTCAAGCACGAAACAAAGTCATAATTGTTCTTTCTTGCTAGAAGTATTAGGTGATCCTTTTTTCATTTTTTTCTGTTTGGCATAACCTACATTTTTGGCAGTTTATCTCTGTGTAATAGCCCTGCCCATCTTAGCCCATAGTTTGTATTCAAGGGTGGTCTCCAACTCACAGATAACCACTGCCCTTCTGTCTCCCAAGAGCTACAATTAAAAAATTGTGAAACCACCCGAGGCTTAAACTGCCTTGTATGTCAATTTACACATTTGGCATTCCTTTATTTTGTAGTTCCATTAGCATCCTTGCACCTTACTATAATCATATCTGGTTTCATTAAAAAAAAAAAAAAAACAGACAAGTGTCCATTAACTAGAAAAGATTTGGACACTCATGTAGAATTCCTCAAAAAATGTAAAAAAGACAGAATTCATAAACATAAACTACTCTTATAACAATATGAGGAACTATGTAAACTTCTTCATAGGCCTATGTATGATGCGCATATCACCTCTGACCCCACCGTAGAGAAGCTGAACCTGTTCCAACAACATGTGGCAACTTTGAGGCAAACAAAGGTATGCTGCTGCATTCATTCCCCCATGAAATTTCATTGGACGTTTATGTATCTCATAACAATTTTGATTGTTTTAAGAATTTAGGAATTAACAGTTTGTCAATATTAATAAAAAATCATATTGTGTATGAGAAAATTGGAACTAACTTCAGATTCAAGTTTTGAAAAAGATGGAGTGTGTCAATTTCAAAGTGTATTTTCTGTGTCATTGCAGAGTATCGTGGCACTACAGACATTGCTTTTGCAGGTAATATGTGTTCAGATTATGCAGTATCAATTCACTTGTATTTATCAATTTGAAAAACCTGACAGCTTTTGCCTTAATTCTAAATAAGGAGCCAGTTTGTATTAAGGGATGCTGAGGTAGGCATCACTTCAGTTTTAGAACAGCCTTGTACACAAAGTGAGTTTGGGGACAGGCAGGGATACACAGGGAAACCCTTTCTCGAGTAAAGAAACAGAAAAGGCACATACAGGGATAGAATAGGTGAAGACAACCAACCACAATACAATATGGTATATATCTGTTTGTTTACTGTGAGTGTGTGTGTGTGTGTGTGTGTGCGTGGGTGTGGGTGTGGGTGTGGGTGTGTGTGTTTATGTTATGGGGAGAGAGAGACAGAAGCATTTGTTCTGAAAAGTGAATCCTGTGTGTTCCTTTGGGATTGTGGCTGATATGTCTTATTCAACCTTGGAGGTAGGTTTCTCACCTGAATCAAAATGCTGTGGATTTTTAGATTTCAGAGGTAAAACTCTGTTTTCTAGAACCCAGGTATGCAAGGCTCAAATTCCTCAGGGCTTAATTTAAAAAAAAACAAAATTCCTAAAAGCTTTCCAAACAAACTAAGGAGTTTGGACTTTATCTTGTGGGGAACTAGAAGCTCAAGAGCGTAGTTAGGTAGCAATGGAAATCACCAAGTTGAGCAAATGATTGAAAGCTGCATGGCCTTCATATTAATAAGGTAAGAATATAGAATACCGGGATGCACTTATTGGCCCACACCCATGTAGTCATGGCCCCCTCTTCTCCTCTTTAGGAAAGTGCATAAATGAACTTCATTGTTGTGATTGTCATAGATGCTATCAAAGTAAAGTTGAAGAAAGGGTTCTTATTTGTTTTGAGGCAGTTGAAGAAAGGGTACTTATTTGTTTTGAGGCAGGGTCTTGCTTTGTAGCCAAGGCCAGCTTGGAGGTAGTAGCATAATAATATTTTAACTTTAGAGAATTGGGAGGCATTGGTGTTTGTTTGAAAGAGGGGGTTAGGAAACACTGAATAAATTGATTAATTTGAAAACTACTTCCCTCAAAGCCATGAAAACCTGAAGTCAATCCTCACAATTCTTGAAAATTAATCCAGATTGCTGGGTTGTGGATTATGCCTTTAACACCAGTTCGTTGGAGGCAGAGGCAGAGGCAGAGGCAGAAAGTTCTCCAAAGGTCAGCCTGTTGTACAGAGTAAGTTTCAAGACAGCCAGGGCATCCTATAGGAACCTTGTCTCGAGTGAAAAAACATAATGGTTGCATATACTTCTAACTTCAACATTGATAGGTGGAATGAGAAACTTCACCTCCAAAATACGTAAAAATAAGACAGCAGCTGAAGATAGGTTGAGCACTTGCCAGCATTTTCTGCTCTTTTGCATAAGAGCAGGTTTCAGTTTCCAGCCCATGTGGTGGACTACAACTGTCCTGAACTGCTATTCCAGGGAAACCAGCCCTGACTTGTGACTTCAGTGGTCACCAGAATCACAAGCAACGCACTTAAATACATGAAGGAAAGAATCTCATAGTCTTGTAAGTTAGGCTTTATATCAAAAACCCAGGTAGACAGTATCACCCCAATCTTGATTTCTGTCCTCCATTCCTTCTTCATATATATGTCTGAGCTACCATCCACCACCAGAGAATAAATGCGTACATAAGAGCCGAGTATATGTAGTGATACAAATAGTTGTTACCAGACAAACTTAAAACTTTTGGCTCCTTTAATGATCAAACCTGTGTACCACTCAGCCATCCAGGATGATTCTGAAAATATGGGACACCAGGGAGAGCTGAGTAATAATGTTGAGGTATCTCATGTTCCATTACTATTAAAGTAGAAGCATACCACCCATGTCTGTAGATGGAATAACACTAGCAGTCAGACTGCCTTTCAAGGTAAGGATAATTGATCCTTCAAGAAGACCATGACATTAGAGCATTTTCCTTAAGTTAATATAAATGATGTAGATGTGCTAAATAAAAAATACTTTTTTTCTTAAACACTCAAGTTCACTCATGTGAATTTAGGCACATGAGAACCTTTGGATTATACTAATCACATCTTTTTTCCCTGAATATAAGTCAATTTTTAAACAATGATTAGTGAAAATTTATTTTACAATATATAAATAATACTCACTCTACTGCCTTCTTTATATACTAGGAATGGGGCAGGATCTACTGTATTCATAGTAATGCGCAAAGAGTTGATCATGGGAATATTAGAGTAAGTACTGTGTAAATTGAGTTCTGTATTGAAAGTGAAAAACTGGCTGTGTTTATACTTGCAATAGAGTTTTGCTGAGTACATATTGCTTTTGTCCCATTTGTGGGGATGGAATTTCATTAAGATTGTTGTTAACTTGGAGCAGGGCAATAATTCAGGGGTGTTTTACTACAGTATAAATTGGAGCAGTCTCTATTTACTACCAAAGATATTACACACAGGGCTATAATTCAGGGATATTTTACTACAGTAGGAATTGTAAAAGGAAGTTGAGCATGGTGACTGATACCTGTAAGCTTAACCTGAAAATGAGGTTGGAGTATCAGGACGTGAGGTATTTCTTGGCCACATAGCAGAAGTCAAGCACGAAACAAAGTCATAATTGTTCTTTCTTGCTAGAAGTATTAGGTGATCCTTTTTTTTCAATATTTTCTGTTTGGCATAACCTACATTTTTGGCAGTTTATCTCTGTGTAATAGCCCTGCCCATCTTAGCCCATAGTTTGTATTCAAGGGTGGTCTCCAACTCACAGGTAACCACTGCCCTTCTGTCTCCCAAGTGCTACATTTAAAAAATTGTGCCACCACCCGAGGCTTAAACTGCCTTGTATGTCAATTTAACCATTTGGCATTCCTATTATTTTGTAGTTCCATTACCATCCTTGCACCTTACTATAATCATATCTGGTTTCATAAAAAAAAGAAAGAGAAAAGTCTCCATTAACTAGAAAAGAATTGGACACTCAAGTAGAATATCTCAAAAAATGTAAAAAAGAGAGAATTCATAAACATAAACTACTCTTATAACAATATGAGGAACTCTGTAAACTTCTTCATAGGCCTGTGTATGATGTGCATATCACCTCTGACCCCACCGTAGAGAAGCTGAACCTGTTCCAACAACATGTGGCAACTTTGAGGCAAACAAAGGTATGCTGCTGCATTCATTCCCCCATAAAATTTGATTGGAATTTATGTATCTCATAATAATTTTGATTGTTTTAAAAGATTAGGAATGAACAGTTTGTCAATATTAATAAACATATCATATTGTGTATGAAAAAATTGGAACTAACTTCTGATTCAAGTTTTGAAAAAGATGGAGCATGTCAATTTCAAAGTGTATTTTCTGTGTCATTGCAGAGTATCGTGGCACTACATACATTGCTTTTGCAGGTAATATGTGTTCAGATTATGCAGTATCAATTTACTTGTATTTATCAATTTGAAAAACCTGACAGCTTTTGCCTTAATTCTAAATAAGGAGCCAGTTTGTATTAAGGGATGCTGAGGTAGGCATCACTTCAGTTTTTGACCAGCCTTGTACACAGAGTGAGTTTGGGGACAGGCAGGGCTACACAGGGCAACCCTTTCTCGAGTAAACAAACAGAAAGGGACAAAATATGTGAAGACACCCAACCATAATACAATATGGAATAAATCTGTTTGTTTACTGTGTGTATGTGTGTGTGTGGCGGGGGCGGGTGGGTGTGGGTGTGTTTGTTTATGTTATGGGGAGAGAGAGACAGAAGCACAGATAAACAGAGACAGAACAATAGAGAGATCACGTGTCAAAGTCCATTCAATTCCAATTGTCCATCTTATTTATCAGGTTCACATTTATGAAGGTAAACTTTTCTGCCACTGAGACTTACAGATCTCTCTCACCTTTCCAGTGCTATTAGGTAGTTGGAATTTCTTGTCAGATTTTCTTGGAACAATCCATCCCCAAATAATGACACAGACATTTCTAAATTATGAATGATTGGCCTTTAACTTAACCTTGTTCCCAACAATTTCCTATACCTTAACAAATGTCTATTAGCCTATTGTCTATTATTCTGTATTTGCAGCTCCTTCCTTGTCTTCCTGGCATGGGTCCAGGCCTAGATTCATTCCCCTGAGTTTTTCTCTCATCCCAGCAATCCTGCCTAACCATTCCTTTTCAGCAATTGGCCGTTTAACTTTTTATTAAACCAATTAAGGGCCTTAGGCGGGCAAGGTAAAAAGCACCCTATTTTCACATAATGATCAAATGTCCCACAAGTTTAACTTTTAATCATCCCCTTCTAGATTTAGCATTTTGCTTGATCTCAGGTCCTTCGTGTTTGTACTTTATTGACTGAGATACCTACTCAGGCCCTATTTTGCTTTGTTGGTAATAGAGGCTGAACTTAAATCTCTTAGTATCAGGAATTCTAGACACTAGCCAATAACCCCTAATTATAGCCCATAATTTACTACTTTTTAATTTAGAAACAAAATCTACCTCAATTTTGTGTGAATAAGAAATGTAATAAAAATTAATTATTGTCTCAGAATGCATAGCACTAGCCATTTTAACTAAACTAATGCTTATTTATGTTAACAATATAAAATTTTTTCCTGAGATGATCATGGTGTTTCATGCCTTTGAACCCAGGACTCAGGAGCCAAAAGCATGAATCTCAATGAATTCCAGGCCAGTCAAAATTACATAATGAGGCCTTTTCTTCAAACACAACAATGGAATGGATAGATGGCTAAAAGTTCAAGCACACTGAGGATACGAGTTACTTCCCACCAACCAGATGGTAGTTCACAACCATCTACAATGAGATTTTTGCCCTCTTATTTTCTACCAGGAGGTATTCAAGTAGGATATTACATATGATAAATAATTTTTAAATGAAACAATACGTCCTACTGGATACTTGAAACCCATCACTGGGCCTCTGCTAGAGTTCCCTCAGCTAAAGACCACAAGATATCTGTTAGATCCACTAATCCTCTTGGGCACATTCTGAGTCCCTACATACTGAATTTTTTTAAATTATTATTGTTTATTTTACATGTCGATTCCTATCCCTCACTCGATACCCTCCCTCCCTCTTACATTCTCTCCCCCTTTACATTCACCCTGACCACCTCCCCTTCCATTCACCCCCTCTCCAATATGGGGCTATGCCATCCAGGTAGGGTCATGTATTTCTGACATTGAGAGTTCAGTTTAAGGTATGGTTAGAGTTAGGGTGAGCATTATGGTTGGTGGTAGCGTTAGTGTTGGGTTCCTGAAGCCCAGGAAAGGAGTGAGAGCCCATGGCGAAAATAACAGGAAAGGAAAGTAAAGTTCAGATAGAAGAGAGTTTCCCCTTAGTAGTCTATGTAATTATTTGGGACCATTGCTAAGCAATCAGTGGGATAAGAGATGTGGGAAGAAACATTTGAGGCACCCACAGATAATGTGACCCAGAGCCATAGGTCAACACCTCTACCAGAGATGATTAATAAAGGAGTAGAGCCATGCTGATATCATGCACCTGGGCTTGCCCAAGGATCCAGAGCTCTTGGGGATTGTACTGCAGAAGCAATGGGGGAAATGTGGGTAGGAGCAAGATGTGTAATCTGATGGACTAGACAGACAGGGAAACTTTGGAAAAACACGGAGGGCCAGAATCAGGGTATGGTGTGATAGCAGAACATGGAGCCCAGAGACAGAAAGGTGAAACAGGAGCCCAGGTCTGAAGAAGGCACATGGGTTTTCCATCCTGTAATGATTGTTGCCTCAAGGGATGGAGTCACCTTTGATACATGTGAACTTCCTAGCAGAGGATGAGGAGCTGTAGCTCTGGAGAACCCTGACATGCCCTTGTTCAGCACCCAAAGAGGAAGCAGAGGCAAGGAGCAAGTCCTATCCTTTTCTGAGGAAGCAGTGCAGCATGCCAAGTAGGGCTCCATCCCACACAGCTGCCTGCAGTCTAAGCATAGAGAGGAATGCTGCATGCCAGGCGTTATCACTGAACTTCCAGGACAAGACTGCCTTGTGGAAATTGTACAAGGTTGTTCTGTGTCTTCCCAGTCCACACACAGAAGCCACCAGCTACAAGTGGCTAAATGATTGTCATGATAAACAGTCAATTCCAGGCTCTTTCTTGACAAAAAGTAGGCTTAGCTGCAAGTTTGTGGTGTTGAGGAACACTTGGCAAGTAAAATTCCCCATGAAAATGCTATGTACACTAGGTACTTTAGTGAGGCTACCCTGGACGTAATATCAAAATCCTGGAGATTTTAAGGATGTGGGCAGCTTCTGAAACGGTCAGAGTACCTAGTGTGAGACATATGACCCAGGAAATACAGGAGAAGAGCCATTTTTAAATTCTTAATATTTATCTAAAAATACATAATAAAAACTATACCTTCATATACATAGTAGTATCAAAGATTCAGTTTTACTTTCCAAAATTTTTATTTAGTAAATGTGCATGCATTTGTTCCTGAGTGACAGGAGCTTTCAGAACCCAGAAGAGGGTATCAGTTCTCCTGTTAAAAGAATTACAGATAGGTGTGAACCACCATGTGGATGCTAGAAATTGAACCAGGCGTCCTCTAAGGGCATTAACCACTGAGCTAACCCTTGGTGCCCCAAGCCCTGCAGAGCTGCATTTGTTCTGAAAAGTGAATCCTATGTGTTCTTTTGGGACTGTGGCTGATATGTCTTATTCAAACTTAGAGGTAGGTTTCTCACCTGAAGCAAAATGCTGTGGATTTTTAGATTTCAGAGGTAAAACTCTGTTTTCTAAAACCCAGGTATGCAAGGCTCAAATTCCTCAGGGCTTAATTTAAAAAAAACAAAATTCCTCAAAGCTTTCCAAACATACTAATAAGTTTAGACTTCATCTTGTGGGGAACTAGAAACTCTAGAGGGTAGTTAGGTAGCAATGGAAATCACCAAGTTTAGCAAATGATTGAAAGCTGCATGGCCTTCATATTAATAAGGTAAGAATATAGAATCTCGGGATGCACTTATTGGCCCACACCCATGTAGTCATGGCCCCCTCTTCTCCTCTTTAGGAAAGTGCATAAATGAACTTCAGTGTTGCGATTGTCATAGATGCTATGAAAGTAAAGTCTGAAGAAAGGGTTCTCCCACAAGCCAGAGTAGGCTCCTCTGAGCACTAAAGCTTGTCTGAAACCTTAAAACCACCCGAAAGAGAAACAAACACCTCAAAGAGCTGAATTCGCTCTACTGTCCAGTCCTCTACAGAGCTCTAAGTAACCAGTTAGGGCATATGGAGGGCTTTTGAGAATTTGTTTCATTAAATACAGTACATGTTGAGGACTAAGTTATTGTATAAATTATCTAAAGCAGAAGTAAATGTTAAAAATCATTTCCAGTTATGCGCTTCTCTTTAGTATCAGCTAAGGTCTTGTGGCCACACATGTCACTGTACATGCATGGTGAGAATGCAACATGTGGTTTGCACTAAATGTCTTCTCCCCAACCCTACCCAGTGATATGTTGAGAGCTCAAAATAGCCAAAATTGGAGTTATTTCCTCTGAAATTAACAAGAAGTTGAGAGATTCTTCTGCAAAAAGGGAATATACATCTGTCAGTCTAACAATAATGTTCACACACTGCATCATTCTCTCCGTGCAGAGGTCCCCCCATGACCACATTCTTTGTAAATGTAGTAGTCCATCACTCAATGAATCAGCTGACATAAAAGTTACCAAATTCATGTTTAGGGTGGTGTGATGATCTGACTATTTTTTTGCATTTCTTTGAACTGGATGATTCTTTATATTACACACACACATACACACACACACACACACACACACACATCACAGACACACAAAGGCAGAGAATATCACTTACTGAGCCTCAAATATTGGGATAGTTTCCCAAGGCAGCTAAGACAAGATGCTGGTCTGGTCCCTGGTGTAAGGACTAAAAGAAGGGCACTGCCACCATATACCCAAATTATCCACATTCATGCAACAGAGACAAGTGTTTAATTATATGTATAGCAGCATTATTTGTAATAGCAAGAAACTAGAAGCTACCCAGATGCCTCTCAACTGAAGAATGGATAAAGAACTTGTGGCACATCTACACAATGGACTACTAATAGACAGAAAGAATGGAATCTTGAAAGGCGCAGGCAAGTGGATGGCACTTGAAGAAATAATCATGAATGAGGTAACCCAGGCACAAAAAGTAGAACATGGTAGAGAGGGAGAGAACATAAAAGATCAAGTCATTATTGGTTTGAAGAGAAAGTTGAACGTTATATCTAGAGACCTACAAGACTGATTCCAACTAACAATCAGAGCAACAGTGGAAAGGCTTCCATTATTGACCTTCCCTGAAAATGAGATCAGCAACTAACTCGAGCACTACATGGAGCCCTCATCTAGTCTCTGTAGAAAACAGAAGCAAACACCCATAAGTAAACACTGCGTCTAACTAGAATCCAGATGCAGAGAGAGAGAGGACAAGATCGAGTTGTAGAAACACATTGAGACAGCTGACCTGATGAAGGAGGAGCTAATAGGACCCCAGAGTGATAGCTGTGAATCCAGCATGGGACTGACTCAGACCCCTGAGATGGGTATCAGCTAGAAGGTGTGAGCTGTCTAATGGAGTTCAGACAGTGGGACCTGGATGTATTCCTGGTGCGCAAAAGGACCTTGAGGACACCTTCCCCCAATCCAGGGATACCCCCTAAACCTAGACATAGAAGAGACATTCTAATCAACACTTCAAATGTGCTGTCAGAAATACATGACCCCACTTGGATGGCCTAGACCTATGTGTTGATTGTGGGTGAATAGGACGGCAGGGTGGTCAGGGTGAATGTGAGGGGGCAACAGATGATAAGAGGAAGGGAAGGAATTGAGGGAGATATAGGGAACAAGGATCTACATGTAAAAAATCATGAACTAATTTTAAAAAATATCCGGCATGCATGGACTCAGGATGTTCCCAAGAGGATATGAGGATCTAACAAGTATTTGGTGGTCTTTAGCTGAGGGAACTCTAGCAGAGGCCTAGTGATGGGTTTCAAGTAACCAGTAGGACATTTTATTTCATTTTTAAAAGTTATTTTGTCATATGTAGTACCCTACTTGAATGTCTGCTGGTAGAAAAGAAGAGGGCAACAGATCTGATTGTAGATGGTCGTGAGCTACCATCTGGTTGGTGGGAGTTAACTCATGTCCTCTGTAAGTACAGTCAGTGTGCTTCAACTTTTAGTCTTCTGTCTCTTCCATTGTTGTTTTTTTTAAGAAAGGGCCCCATTATGTATCTGTGACTGGCCTGGAATTCATTAAGATTCATGCTTTTGGCTCCTGAGTCCTGGGTTCAAAGGCATGAAACACCATGATCATCTCAGGAATAAAATTTTATATCGTTAACATAAATAAGCATTAGTTTAGTTAAAATGGCTAGTGCTATGCATTCTGAGACAATAATTAATTTTTATTACATTTCTAATTCACGCTAAATTGAGGTAGATTTTGTTTCTAAATTAAAAAGTGGTAAATTATGGGCTATAATTAGGGGTTATTGGCTAGTGTCTAGAATTCCTGATACTAAGAGATTTAAGTTCAGCCTCTATTACCAACAAAGCAAAATAGGGCCTGAGTAGGTATCTCAGTCAATAAAGTACAAACACAAAGGACCTGAGATCAAGCAAAATGCTAAATCTAGAAGGGGATGATTAAAAGTTAAACTTGTGGGACATTTGATCAATATGTGAAAATAGGGTGCTTTTTACCTTGCCTGCCTAAGGCCCTTAATTGGTTTAATAAAAAGTTAAACGGCCAATTGCTCAAAAGGAATGGTTAGGTAGGATTGCTGGGCTGAGAGAAAAACTCATGGGAATGAATCTAGGCCTGGACCCATGCCAGGAAGACAAGGAAGGAGCTGCGAATACACAATAATAGACAATAGGCTAATAGACATTTGTTAAGGTATAGGAAATAGTTGGGAACAAGGTTAAGTTAAAGGCCAATCATTCATAATTTAGAAATGTCTGTGTCATTATTTGGGGATGGATTGTTCCAAGAAAATCTGACAAGAAAGTCCAACTACATAATAGCACTGGAAAGGTGAGAGAGATCTGTAAGTCTCAGTGGCAGAAAAGTTTACCTTCATAAATGTGAACCTGATAAATAAGATGGACAATTGGAATTGAATTGACTTTGACACGTGATCACTCTATTGCTCTGTCTCTGTCTATCTGTGCTTCTGTCTCTCTCTCCCCATAACATAAACAAACACACCCACATCCACCCCGCACCACACACACACATACACACAGTAAACAAACAGATTTATTCCATATTGTATTATGGTTGGGTGTCTTCACATATTTTGTCCCTTTCTGTTTGTTTACTCAAGAAAGGGTTTCCCTGTGTAGCCCTGCCTGTCCCCAAACTCACTCTGTGTACAAGGCTGTTCAAAAACTGAAGTGATGCCTACCTCAGCATCCCTTAATACAAACTGGCTCCTTATTTAGAATTAAGGCAAAAGCTGTCAGGTTTTTCAAATTGATAAATACAAGTGAGTTGATACTGCATAATCTGAACACATATTACCTGCAAAAGCAACATATGTAGTGCCACAATACTCTGCAATGACACAGAAAATACACTTTGAAATTAACACACTCCAACTTTTTCAAAACTTGAATCAGAAGTTAGTTCCAATTTTTTCATACACAATATGATATGTTTATTAATATTGACAAACTGTTCATTCCTAATCTTTTAAAACAATCAAAATTATTATGAGATACATAAATTCCAATCAAATTTTATGGGGGAATGAATGCAGCAGCAAACCTTTGTTTGCCTCAAAGTTGCCACATGTTGTAGGAACAGGTTCAGCTTCTCTACAGTTGGGTCAGAGGTGATATGCACATCATACACAGGCCTATGAAGAAGTTTACAGAGTTCCTCATATTGTTATAAGAGTAGTTTATGTTTATGAATTCTCTCTTTTTTACATTTTTTAGATATTCTACTTGAGTGTCCAATTCTTTTCTAGTTAATGGAGACTTTTCTCTTTCTTTTTTTTTTATGAAACCATATATGATTATAGTAAGGTGCAAGGATGGTAATGGAACTACAAAATAATAGGAATGCCAAATGGTTAAATTGACATACAAGGCAGTTTAAGCCTCGGGTGGTGGCACAATTTTTTAAATGTAGCACTTGGGAGACAGAAGGGCAGTGGTTACCTGTGAGTTGGAGACCACCCTTGAATACAAACTATGGGCTAAGATGGGCAGGGCTATTACAAAGAGATAAACTGCCAAAAATGTCGGTTATGCCAAACAGAAAAAAAATGAAAAAAGTATCTCCTAATACTTCTAGCAAGAAAGAACAATTATGACTTTGTTTCTTGCTTGAGTTCTCCTATGTGGTAAAAAAAATAACTAGAGTCCTGATACTCCAACCTCCTTTTCAGGTTAAGATTACAGGTATCAGTCACCATGCTCAACTCCCTTTTACAATTCCTACTGTAGTAAAATATCCCTGAATTATAGCCCTGCGTGTAATATCTTTGGTAGTAAATAGAGACTGCTCCAATTTATACTGTAGTAAAACACCCCTGAATTATTGCCCAAACAGATTAATTAATTACAGGGATAAAGCCTTACTTAGCCACCTGTGTGCTGAAGGCAAGTAACTAAAGACATATTTTTGTATACTAAGTTATGCTAGATAGTCAGACAGCCCTCAAATGCTCAGAGATCTAGAGAATATGGCATTTAAAATGTTTCCTTAAAAAGCTATTATGACAGAGAGACAGGCCAGCTGCTTGCACCACACATTTCCTCCAAGAAGGCTGATGGACACTGAAAGAAGCTCTACCCACAAAAGTGGCAAAGCTAGCCACTGAGCAATCCTGCCTTTCATCTCAACTGCTGCAAAGGGCTCTAAGGACCGTGGACAAGAGGGCAGTGGAATAGACTTTCTCCATGTTGCTTGGGCCAACGGTAGGTAAGTCTTCCAAAAGCTCCTAATCCACAGGTCTCATGCCATCAGCAGAAGGCAGATGTCCTTAAAGGCTCTGACTTCAACAACTCTGGAGGACCTGGGGTGGCTGTCCATGCTGCCAGCTAGTAAGTCTGTGTTACTCTCTAATCATTGGGGTAAAATTTTATCCTTCTCAAGAACTCTGATGCTTTTGACGATTGGTAGCTTTGTCAGCTTAAAGCAGCAACAAAGGCTTCAATTGTTTCAAAACAGATTTCAAAATTGGGTATTTTAAGGTTGCTACTGTTTATAGTCTTAACATTAATCAATAAAGTTTTAACAGTGTTAAACACCATACTATGCCACTATATGATCACATCTGTAACTATGACCTTACAATTAAGGTGCTTTTCATTGTGCTAAAAATCTGCCAGCTGCATGTTTTAATTCTTTCAGCCAAGTCATTTCTAACATGAGTATGCTGCTAATATGTCTTAATATTTATGTTTTCACAAACTCAAAGGATTCTTTTAAGTTCCAGGGAGCAGAATTAGATCCATTTACAGGTTAGATTCACTCCAATAAATCACCTTTTTCCTGGCCTAGGGACTTCCTGGTCACCCTTGGGAGACCCTCCCCCACCTCACACTTCTCCCATTAAATACTAAGACCTAAGAGAAAATCCTAACCTTGTCCTCTCTTCTGCTAACCTCTTGCCAGGTCTCAAAGAGATGCCAGAGCCCCATACTGTCAGAACTGTGATGAAACAACCAGCTACCAGGAGTTGGCCGCACCCCAGCCTTCTCGGATATCCCAAAGACTATCTACACGCCCATTTCAGCAGGAAGCAGTCTCCAGAACTCAATGTCCTTAACCCTAACCCGCCACGCCCAACCCCCACCTTTTTTAATAACAATAATATGTGGAAATGTTACGAACTAGCATCCAGCTGACCCCGGACCCAAGGATGGGCAGGATGCTCATGGCATTGCCATCTCTACATCAGCTTTACCTGGCAACAAGAAGGACTCAGTTAGGCATGCACAAGCCTCTTTTAAAGCAAGCACACCAAGTGCCTATCATTCTTTGTTCTGTCTCTGCCTCTGCTCTCTCTACTCTCTCTCTGCTCTCTCTCTGCCTCTCTCTGCCTCTCTATGCACACTCTGCACTCTCTCTGCTCTCTCTCTCTGCCTCTGTCTGCTCTATATGCTCTGTCTCTGGTCTCTCTGCTCTCTATCTCTCCTTCTTTCAGTTGGCCTCCAGCTACCCCTCTTTCTCTCCCATCACTCAATAAACAACACATGGGCGCTAAGTCTCCTGTGTGTGTTTCTTAGGCATTAGCTGCAGCAAAAGAACAACAGTCTGGCTGACAAGTTAACTTTGGGGCAGAAAGTAACTACAACAGCCTCCCATGCACTAAAGCAGGAGAGCATTGTGCAGCAGCCCACAGACCGATGGATGTCCAATGCACACATGAATCACTGATGCACTACCTGCCAATCTTCTGCCTGAGAAGACTGATGAATTAGTAATTTGTGACTGTCATCAACTGCTGATTAAAGAGACTGGAGTTTGCAAAGATTTTACAGACTTCACTCTGGCAAGGGAAGCACTAAAAGGACTGGGAAAGTGATGTGAATAAAACCTGCACTGTTTGAACCAGCAGCCTGCCAGAAGGAACCTCAGCATGACAAGCTGAGCTCATGGCCTTAACACAGGTCTTGCAGCTGGCCAAAGAAAAGAAAAAATATGGAAACTTGTACACGAGCAGCAGTTATGCTTTTATAACTGTCCATGTGCACGGGGCTATCTGTAAACAAAGGGAACTGGCTAAGCTTTACTGTGAGCAAGTGAGAAAGCCAGAGATGAGCAGACAACTGCATTCTCCACATTTTCTTCCCACTGTCATGCTAGAGTTGCTGCTGTAATTCTCATTAGGAACAGTGACCTGGAGCATAAGCTAAGTAAGCCCCTTTCTGGCCTGCATTGTGTGTGGTCAGTGTTTTAGCACAGCAACAAATGCTCACCAGAATGGTAAGATATGATTTTCTTCTTTTCAACTGTGGTGAAGTAAATGTATGTTTTATTGGTTATTTTCATCTCATTTGTTCTTTTTCCAAGATAGGCTCTTAGCAATACCTTTGTGGCCTTGAACTTGTGACTCCTGTCTCAAGCTTCTGAGTACGGAGCAAGGCATGTACCATCCCACTGGTTTGTACTTTTCAGTAATTAAATATGAGATGGTTACATTTAAGTTTCTTTATGTATACTTATTTGTTTTGAGGTAGGGTCTTGCTTTGTAGCCAAGTCCAGGTTGGAGGTAGTAGCAGTCAAGTGTCCATATTTCCAAGTGCTGCAGGTATAAACTTGCACTACACATAGCTACTTAAATGCATGGGGCTTTTTTGTAAAAGTAAAATTGATATATGTTTAGGCTTAAATTTTGTGATGTTCAAAACAAGCTGTTGGGTATGTAAGACAGAGGAATATGTTGTCAGTTTAGCAATGCAAATGGAAAGCATTCTAGTTGGAGGAGGGATATATATGACAAATGTGGAAGGCAGTTACCCAATTCACCCTGCTAAAATTTTTTTTTTTGTTTTACAGAGCATAATAATATTTTAACTTTAGAGAAATGGGAGACATTGGTGTTTGTTTGAAAGAGGGCGTAAGGAAACATTGAATAAATTGATTAATTTGGAAACTACTTCCCTCAAAGCAATGGAAACCTCTATTCAATCCTCACAATTCTTGAAAATTAATCCAGATTGCTGGGTTGTGGTTTATGACTCAAACACCAGTACTTTGGAGGCAGAGGGAGATAGATCTACAAAGGTCAGCCTGTTGTACAGAGTAAGTTTCAAGACAGCCAGGGCATCATATAGGAACCTTGTCTCGAGGGAAAAAAAACATAATGGTTGCATATACTTCTAACTTCAACATTGATAGGTGGAATGAGAAACTTCACCTCCAAAATACATAAAAATAAGACAGCAGCTGAAGATAGATTGAGCAGTTGATAGCATTTTCTGCTCTTTTGCATAAGAGCAGGTTTCAGTTTCCAGCCCATGTGGTGGACTACAACTGTCCTGAACTGCTATTCCAGGGAAACCAGCCCTGACTTGTGACTTCAGTGGTCACCAGGTTCAAAAGCAACACACTTAAATACATGAAGGAAAGAATCTCATAGTCTTGTAAGTTAGGCTTTATATCAAAAACCCAGGTAGACAGTATCATCCCAAACTTGATTTCTGTCCTCCATTCCTTCTTCATATATATGTCTGAGCTACCATCCACCACCAGAGAATAAATGGGTACATAAGAGCCGAGTATATGTAGTGATACAAATAGTTGTTACCAGACAAACTTTAAACTTTTGGCTCCTTTAATGATCAAACCTGTGTACCACTCAGCCATCCATGATGATTCTGAAAATATGGGACACCAGGGAGAGCTGAGTGATAATGTTGAGGTATCTCATGTTCCAATTACTATTAAAGTAGAAGCATACCACCCATGTCTGTAGATGGAATAACACTAGCAGTCAGACTGCCTTTCAAAGGTAAGGATAATTGATCCTTCAAGAAGACCATGACATTAGAGCATTTTCCTTAAGTTAATATAAATGATGTAGATGTGCTAAATAAAAAATACTTTTTTTTTTCTTAAACACTCAAGTTCACTCATGTGAATTAAGGCACATGAGAACCTTTGGAGTATACTAATCACATCTGTTTTCCCTGAATATAAGTCAATTTTTAAACAATGATTAGTGAAACTTTATTTTACATTATATAAATAATACTCACTCTACTGCCTTCTTTATATACTAGGAATGGGGCAGGATCTACTGTATCATAGTAATGCGCAAAAAGGTGATCTTGGGAATATTAGAGCAGGTACTGTGTAAATTGAGTTCTGTATTGAAAGTGAAAAACTGGCTGTGTTTATACTTGCAATACAGTTTTGCTGAGTACATATTGCTTTTGTCCCATTTGTGGGGATGGAATTTCATTAAGATTGTTGTTAACTTGGAGCAGGGCAATAATTCAGGGGTGTTTTACTACAGTATAAATTGGAGCAGTCTATTTACTACCAAAGATATTACACGCAGGGCTATAATTCAGGGATATTTTACTACAGTAGGAATTGTAAAAGGAAGTTGAGCATGGTGACTGATACCTGTAAGCTTAACCTGAAAAGGAGGTTGGAGTATTAGGACCCTGAGGTATTTTTTTGCCACATAGCAGAAGTCAAGCATGAAACAAAGTCATAATTGTTCTTTCTTGCTAGAAGTATTAGGAGATCCTTTTTTCATTTTTTTCTGTTTGGCATAACCTACATTTTTGGCAGTTTATCTCTGTGTAATAGCCCTGCCCATCTTAGCCCATGGTTTGTATTCAAGGGTGGTCTCCAACTCACAGGTAACCACTGCCCTTCTGTCTCCCAAGTGCTACATTTAAAAAATTGTGCCACCACCCGAGGCTTAAACTGCCTTGTATGTCAATTTAACCATTTGGCATTCCTATTATTTTGTAGTTCCATTACCATCCTTGCACCTTACTATAATCATATATGGTTTCATAAAAAAAGAAAGAGAAAAGTCTCCATTAACTAGAAAAGAATTGGACACTCAAGTAGAATATCTCAAAAAATGTAAAAAAGAGAGAATTCATAAACATAAACTACTCTTATAACAATATGAGGAACTCTGTAAACTTCTTCATAGGCCTGTGTATGATGTGCATATCACCTCTGACCCAACTGTAGAGAAGCTGAACCTGTTCCAACAACATGTGGCAACTTTGAGGCAAACAAAGGGATGCTGCTGCATTCATTCCCCCATAAAATTTGATTGGAATTTATGTATCTCATAATAATTTTGATTGTTTTAAAAGATTAGGAATGAACAGTTTGTCAATATTAATAAACATATCATATTGTGTATGAAAAAATTGGAACTAACTTCTGATTCAAGTTTTGAAAAAGATGGAGTGTGTCAATTTCAAAGTGTATTTTCTGTGTCATTGCAGATTATTGTGGCACTACATATGTTGCTTTTGCAGGTAATATGTGTTCAGATTATGCAGTATCAACTCACTTGTATTTATCAATTTGAAAAACCTGACAGCTTTTGCCTTAATTCTAAATAAGGAGCCAGTTTGTATTAAGGGATACTGAGTTAGGCATCACTTCAGTTTTTGACCAGCCTTGTACACAGAGTGAGTTTGGGGACAGGCAGGGCTACACAGGGAAACCCTTTCTTGAGTAAACAAACAGAAAGGGACAAAATATGTGAAGACACCCAACCATAATACAATATGGAATAAATCTGTTTGTTTCATGTGTGTATGTGTTTGTGTGGCGGGGGGTAGCTGTGGGTGTGTTTGTTTATGTTATGGGGAGAGAAAGACAGAAGCACAGATAGACAGAGACAGAGCAATATAGAGATCACGTGTCAAAGTCCATTCAATTCCAATTGTCCATCTTATTTATCAGGTTCACATTTATGAAGGTAATCTTTTCTGCCACTGAGACTTACAGATCTCTCTCACCTTTCCAGTGCTATTATTAGTTGGACTTTCTTGTCAGATTTTCTTGGAACAATCCATCCCCAAATATTGACACAGACATTTCTAAATTATGAATGATTGGCCTTTAACTTAACCTTGTTCCCAACAATTTCCTATACCTTAACAAATGTCTATTAGCCTATTGTCTATTATTCTGTATTCGCAGCTCCTTCCTTGTCTTCCTGGCATGGGTCCAGGCCTAGATTCATTCCCCTGAGTTTTTCTCTCAGCCCAGCAATCCTGCCTAACCATTCCTTTTGAGCAATTGGCCGTGTAACTTTTTATTAAACCAATTAAGGGCCTTAGGCGGGCAAGGTAAAAAGCACCCTATTTTCACATAATGACCAAATGTCCCACAAGTTTAACTTTTAATCATCCCCTTCTAGATTTAGCATTTTGCTTGATCTCATCTCCTTTGTGTTTGTACTTTATTGACTGAGATACCTACTCAGGCCCTATTTTGCTTTGTTGGTAATAGAGGCTGAACTTAAATCTCTTAGTATCAGGAATTCTAGACACTAGCCAATAACCCCTAATTATAGCCCATAATTTACTACTTTTTAATTTAGAAACAAATCGACCTCAATTTTGTGTGAATAAGAAATGTAATAAAAATTAATTATTGTCTCAGAATGCATAGCACTAGCCATGTTAACTAAACTAATGCTTATTTATGTTAACAATATAAAATTTTATTCCTGAGATGATCATGGTGTTTCATGCCTTTGAACCCAGGACTCAGGAGCCAAAAGCATGAATCTCAATGAATTCCAGGCCAGTCACAGATACATAATGAGGCCCTTTCTTAAAAACACAACAATGGAAGAGACAGAAGACTAAAAGTTGAAGCACACTGACTGTACTTACAGAGGATATGAGTTAACTCCCACCAACCAGATGGTAGCTCACGACCATCTACAATCAGATCTGTTGCCCTCTTCTTTTCTACCAGCAGACATTCAAGTAGGGTACTACATATGACAAAATAACTTTTAAAAATGAAATAAAATGTCCTACTGGTTACTTGAAACCCATCACTGTGCCTCTGCTAGAGTTCCCTCAGCTAAAGACCACCAAATACTTGTTAGATCCCCATATCCTCTTGGGAACTTCCTGAGTCCATGCATGCCGGATATTTTTTAAAATTAGTTCATGATTTTTTACATGTAGATCCTTGTTCCCTATATCTCCCTCAATTCCTTCCCCTTCCTCTTATCATCTGTTGCCCCCTCACATTCACCCTGACCACCCTGCCACCCTATTCACCCACAATCAACACATAGGGCTAGGCCATCCAAGTGGGGTCATGTATTTCTGACAGCGCATTTGAAGTGTTGATTAGAATGTCTCTTCTATGTCTAGGTTTAGGGGGTATCCCTGGATTGGGGGAATGTGTACTCAAGGTCCTTTTGCGCACAAGGAATACATCCAGGTCCCACTGTCTGAACTCCATTAGACAGCTCACACCTTCTAGCTGATACCCATCTCAGGGGTCTGAGTCAGTTCCATGCTGGATTCACAGCTATCAGTCTGGGGTCCTATTAGCTCCTCCTTCATCAGGTCAGCTGTCTCAACGTGTTTCTGCAACTCGATCTTGTCCTCTCTCTCTCTGCATCTGGATTCCAATTAGACGCAGTGTTTACTTCTGTGTGTTTGCTTCTGTTTTCTACAGAGACTAGATGAGGGCTCCATGTAGCGCTCGAGTTAGTTGCTGATCTCATTCTCAGGGAAGGTCAATAATGGAAGCCTTTCCACTGTTGCTCAGATTGTTAGTTGGAGTCAGTCTTGTAGGTCTCTAGATATAACTTTAGGTTCAACTTTCTCTTCAAACCAATAATGACTTGCTCTTTTATGTTCTCTCCCTCTCTACCATGTTCTACATTTTGTGCCTGGGTTACCTCATTCATGATTATTTCTTCAAGTGCCATCCACTTGCCTGTGCATTTCAAGATTCCATTTTTTCTGTCTATTAGTAGTCCATTATGTAGATGTGCCACAAGTTCTTTATCCATTCTTCAGTTGAGAGGCATCTGGGTAGCTTCTAGGTTCTTGCTATTACAAATAATGCTGCTATACATATAATTAAACACTTGTCTCTGTTGCATGAATGTGGATAATTTGGGTATATGGCTATGAGTGGGATTGCCAGGTCCTGTGGTAAACCAATTCCCATCTTGCTGAGGAACTGCCATAGCTATCTTGAAAATGGCTGTACAAGTTTGAACTCCCAAAAGCAGTGGAGGAGAGTTCCCCTTTCTACACATCCTGTCCAGCAGTACTCAGGAGCCAACAGCATGAATCTCAATGAATTCCAGGCCAGTCAAAATTACATAATGAGGCCTATTCTTCAAACACAACAATGGAATGGATAGATGGCTAAAAGTTCAAGCACACTGATTGTACTTACAGAGGATATGAGTTACCTCCCACCAACCAGATGGGAGTTCACAACCATCTACAATGAGATTGTTGCCCTCTTATTTTCTACCAGGAGATATTCAAGTAGGATATTACATATGATAAATAATTTTTAAATGAAACAAAACGTCCTACTGATTACTTGAAACCCATCACTGGGCCTCTGCTAGAGTTCCCTCAGCTAAAGACCTCAAGATCTCTGTTAGATACACTAATCCTCTTGGGTACATTTTGAGTCCCTACATACTGAATTTTTTAAAATTATTATTGTTTATTTTACATATCGATTCCTATCCCTCATTCGATACCCTCCCTCCCTCTTATATTCTATCCCCCTTTACATTCACCCTGACCACCTCCACTTCCATTCACCCCGTCTCCAATATGGGGTTATGCCATCCAGGTAGGATCATGCATTTATGAAATTGAGAGTTCAGTTTAAGGTATGGTTAGAGTTAGGGTGAGCATTATGGTTGGTGGTAGCGTTAGTGTTGGGTTCCTGAAGCCCAGGAAAGGAGAGAGAGCCCATGGCAAAAAGAACAGGAAAAGAAAGTAACGTTCAGATAGAAGAGAATTTCCCCTCAGCAGTCTATGTAATTATTTGGGACCTTTGCTAAGCAATCAGTGGGATAAGAGATGTGGGAAGAAACATTTGAGGCACCCATAGATAATGTGACCCAGAGCCATAGGTCAACACCTCTACCAGAGTTGATTAATAAAGGAGTAGAGCCATGCTGATATCATGCAACTGGGCTTGCCCAAGGATCCAGAGCTCTTGGGGATTGTACTGCAGAAGCAATGGGGGAAATGTGGGTAGGAGCAAGATGTGTAAACTGATGGACTACCTGTGAGGTCTAGACAGAGAGGGAAACTTTGGAAAAACACGGAGGGCCAGAATCAGGGTTTGGTGTGATAGCAGAACCTGGAGCCCAGAGACAGAAAGGTGAAACAGGAGCCCAGGTCTGAAGAAGTCACATGGGTTTCCCATCCTGTAGTGATTGTTGCCTCAAGGGATGGAGTCACCTTTGATACATGTGAACTTCCTGGCAGAGGATGAGGAGCTGTAGCTCTGGAGAACCCTGATATGCCCTTGTTCAGCACCCAAAGAGGAAGCAGAGGCAAGGAGCAAGTCCTATCCTTTTCTGAGGAAGCAGTGCAGCATGCAAAGTAGGGCTCCATCCCACAGAGCTGCCTGCAGTCTAAGCATAGAGAGGAATGCTGCATGCCAGGCATTACCACTGAACTTCCAGGCCAGGACTGCCTTGTGGAAATTGTACAAGGATGTTCTGTGTCTTCCCAGTCCACACACAGAAGCCACCAGCTACAAGTGGCTAAATGATTGTCATGATAAACCCTCAATTCCAGGCTCTTTAATGACAAAAAATAGGCTTAGCTGCAAGTTTGTGGTGTTGAGGAACACTTGGCAAGTGAAATTCCACATGAAGATGCTATGAACACTAGGTACTTTAGTGAGGCTACCCTGGACGTAATATCAAAATCCTGGAGACAGTAAGGATGTGGGCAGCTTCTGAAAAGATCAGAGTTCCTAGTGTGAGACATATGACCCAGGAAATACAGGAGAAGAGCCATTTTTAAATTCTTAATATTTATCTCAAAATACATAATAAAAACTATAGCTTCATATACATAGTAGTATCAAAGTTTCAGTTTTTCTTTCCAAAATTTTTATTTAGTAAATGTGCATGCATTTGTTCCTGAGTGACAGGAGCATTCAGAACCCAGAGGAGGGTATCAGGTCTCCTGTTAAAAGAATTACAGATAGGTGTGAACCACCATGTGGATGCTAGGAATTGAACCAGGCGTCCTCTAAGGTCATTAACCACTGAGCCAGACCTTGGTGCCCCAAGCCATGCAGAGCTGCATTTGTTCTGAAAAGTGAATCCTATGTGTTCCTTTGGGACTGTGGCTGATATGTCTTATTCAACCTTAGAGGTAGGTTTCTCACCTGAAGCAAAATGCTGTGTATTTTTAGACTTCAGAGGTAAAACTCTGTTTTCTAAAACCCAGGTATGCAAGGCTCAAATTCCTCAGAGATTAATTTTAAAAAAAAACAAAATTCCTCAATGCTTTCCAAACATACTAAGAAGTTTGGACTTCATCTTGTGGGGAACTAGAAGCTCAAGAGCATAGTTAGGTAGCAATGGAAATCATCAAGTTTAGCAAATGATTGAAAGCTGCATGGCCTTCATATTAATAAGGTAAGAATATAGAATACCGGGATGCACTTATTGGCCCACACCCATGTAGTCATGGCCCCCTCTTCTCCTCTTTAGGAAAGTGCATAAATGAACTTCAGTGTTGCGATTGTAATAGATGCTATGAAAGTAAAGTCTGAGGAAAGGGTTCTCCCACAAGCCAGTGTAGGCTCCTCTGAGCACTAAAGCTTGTCTGAAACCATAAAACCACCCGAAAGAGAATCAAACACCTCAAAGAGCTGAATTCGCACTACTGTCCAGTCCTCTACAGAGCTCTAAGTAACCAGTTAGGGCATATGGAGGACTTTTGAGAATTTGTTTCATTAAATACAGTGCATGTTGAGGACTAAGTTATTGTATAAATTATGTAAAGCAGAAGTACATGTTAAAAATCATTTCCAGTTATGCGCTTCTCTTTAGTATCAGCTAAGGTCTTGTGGCCACACATGTCACTGTACATGCATGGTGAGAATGCAACATGTGGTTTGCACTAAATGTCTTCTCCCCAACCCTACCCAGTGATATGTTGAGAGCTCAAAATAGCCAAAATTGGAGTTATTTCCTCTGAAATTAACAAGAAGTTGAGAGATTCTTCTGCAAAAAGGGAATATACATCTTTCTGTCTAACAATAATGTTCACACACTGCATCATTCTCTCCGTGCAGAGGTCCCCCATGACCACATTCTTTGTAAATGTAGTAGTCCATCACTCAATGAATCAGCTGACATAAAAGTTACCAAGTTCATGTTTAGGGTGGTATGATGATCTGACTATTGTTTGCATTTACTTGAACTGGGTGATTCTTTATACTACACACACACATACACACACACACACACACACACACACACACACACACACACACACATCACAGACACACAAAGGCAGAGAATATCACTTACTGAGCCTCAAATATTGGGATGGTTTCCCAAGGCAGCTAAGACAAGATGCTGGTCTGGTCCCTGGTGTAAGGACTAAAAGAAGGGCACTGCCACCATTGTACCAACAAATCCCATGGTAACTGTCCTAGGTGTCTTTCTGAGGATTCCAGTACCTAAATGTCACTTTGTGGCTAAGAATCCTACAGGAGAACTAATTTGTGATACCCAAAACATAAGTACATAGCTGGAGGCAGCAACAGCTGTTTGATCCAAACTATTCACCATCATGCCCTTAGGTAGACCCTCTACCTGGACAGCTGTGGCTGGAGATGGCTCATTGGGTAAAAGGTCAGGGACAGTGGCACATGACTTTTTCTCCAAATACTGAGGAGAGGGACAATATGGAGACAGGAGTCTCCTGCAGTGCATTAACCAGACAGCCTAGCAGAATCCTTGAGATCCAGGTTCAGTGAAGGGCACTTTCTAGGCAGTAACTCAATCACTGCTGAGATTAGCTTTGCTATGGGTTTGACTCCTCAGAAATAGCTTCATGACTTTGGACTTGAGATGCAAGAAGTTGGGACTTTTGTTGTTGTTTGGGTTTTTTTGGTTTTGTTTTTGGTTTTTTGAGACAGGATTTATGTGTAATCACTATGTTCAACCAGGCTGACCTGGAAATCACAGATTCTCTGGTCTCTAAAGTGCTAGAATTAAAGACATCTACTACTATCCTGGTAGGAAAAGGCTGTGTAATTAAGACATGAGGGAAAAAAAAGGTCATGAAGGCAACCTTTTTAAAATATTGATAGATTAGTTTGTTTTTAATATTTATTTTTCTTTTGTATGTATATGACTGTGTGTTTGTACAAGCACATATAGGTGCGCCCTCCAAAAAAAAAAAAAAAAAAAAAGCCATCAGAACCCCTACAGCACCTGGAGTTACATGTGGTAGTAAGCTCACCCTGTGGAGTCTGGAAACCAATCTCTCATCTTTCTGCTTACTTGGTTACTTTTTGAGATAGCGTCTCCAAAAACAGGCTAGCCTTGAACTTGCTATGTAGCTGTGTAGCTGAGGATGACCTTGAACCTCTGATCTTCCTGCCTCTACCTCCCAAATACTGGGATTATAGGTAAACACCACCATACATACCCAGTTTCTGGAGAGCCAGGAATAGAGCCCAGGGTCTCATGCATGTTAGGCAAGCACTCTCTAAACACTGAGCTACATATATCTCCATCACAAATTGAACTTTCTGGAAGTTAAGAATTCTCTCCAATAGAAGACACTTAAAATTGTCCAGAAAGGCAACACAGTAAGAAATGAAACTGTTGGTATATAAAGCAGACATAGGGCCCATAGCCAAAGTAGGGAAACAAGTGCAAACCAGTAGAAAAAGACAGCCCAGTAAAAACCGATCAAGGGCTCAGGCAGACATTTCAGAAACCGCGGGCTCTTTTGATGGCCCAGTGAGCAAGTGGAAAGGTTGCAGACTTGTCAGTTGTCAGTGAAATCAACAGGCAAATGGAACCATCAGTGCACAGTCATAAGTCTACACAAAAATGTAAAAACTTAATGGCAGGGCCAGTGAAAAAGTAAGGTCACTTGCCTGGCTCCTTCAATTTGTCTCTGACTTCCACTCCTGCTATGGGACCTGCTCCCAATAAATGCTTGTTTGAAACACATACACAGAGAGACAGAGGGGTGGGGGAGGAGAATAAGAGAGAAAGAGGAACATGCTAGAAGGTGCACACTAGTTCTGTTCATAGTAGCCACAAACTGGAACAACACAAATATCCATCATCATTAGAGTGGAATTAGGCATGGGTGAGGAAGAGGCCAAGGAGATGGAGAAGCTTAGGGTCAAACTGAGGGCCTCACAGGTGCTAGGGCAGTGCTCTGCTGCTGAGCCTCCAAACTCAACCTCTCTGTGCAAAAGTCATCTCACCTCTGTAGAGCCCTCAGTCCCTGTCTATCAGGTTCAAGTACTTATCCCTTTAAATTCTTCCCTCATCTCCTATTTAGGTGAACTAGGTGGTGTGTACCAATCGAAAGTGCCCCAGTAGATCAAAAGAAGGCAAGAACAAGGCATCCCTTAGCACTTAAATGTTCCTGCCATCTGAATGTCAGCTCTAGCGTGAGAGAGCTGTGTTTTCCTGTTGCACAGTGGTGCTTGATATATAAGTATTGCCATGGATGAATCCAAAAAGAGGCTGAGGAAATGTGATTCATTCCCTTTGCCAAAGAGGGCTGCCTACCTGCAGAGGCTCAGCAGGGTGGGTCTGCCCTTACCCCCTCTGGCAGGTGTTAATGAGATTAGCAATTAAAAGGCAGGCCAGCAGTGGCCAGACACCAGGAACTGACTGAGAGTCAGCTCAGGAAATGGAGAAGGCATGGCCTCAGTGAGGCAACCAGCTGTAGTTCCTGTTTGCCTGTATCCCCTATGCCATGGGCTTGGATAGGGTGGTGTTTCTGATACCTGTGCCAGATAGGACAGTGGAGTTGAGTGCCCACTAGCAGGATACGGGAGTTGCCTGGATACAGGTGGCAGTGATCCTTGATGCAGGTGGGATATATCACTTGTTCCTAGATATCCCAGGATGCCCTTACCTTCTGTTAAAAAGAGACATCCTGTCAAATGTAGGAGCCTGGATTTGTTTTGACTCTGAACAGCCATCAGTAATTTGCTCAGCTTCCCTCATGGGCTGCTCAAGCCTGACACTGTACCCTGTGCAATGAGCCTAGGCTCCGGGCGTGCAAGAGCTGTCTAGCCAGCAGCCTACTGCTTAAGCATAGATAACCAAATATCAGTGGAATCCCCTTGTTCCAAAGCTGTAAGCACCTGGGTGATAACCAACTTGTCTCTCTTAGTTTGAGCCCTGAGCCTACACACCAGCCAGAGAAGCAACACAAGTCCGCAGCAAATGGCTGCACCAAACAATCCCACCCCCACCCATTCCTTGAAGTAGGAAACAGCTGAAGCAATCCACGACAACAGTCCCTCCATCAAGGATAGATCAAGGCACGTGAAGTTTATCTGAATAATGGCGGCTCTCAACTCCCGAAGCATCTGCTCAAACTCAAAGGTCCTATTCTGCAATATGAACCGAGGTTTCAGGGGGTCTGGCTTGATCAAACCACATTAGTCTGGAAGGAATCCACAGCTTTTTATTTCCTGTTGAAACAAAAATAGAAATCCTTTTTCCCAGTAACTTGTCCTTGAACTTAAATTTTGGAGTCAAAGCATTTTTAAAATATATCAATTGAATTAATCCAGCAACATTTCCTTTATCAGTTGTTATTTTCTCAGCAATCAAACAATGAATGCAGAGACAACACAATAGCATACTGTAACCAGATTCTCTCTGAGCTTTTCATCTTTACATGGCTTTATTATTACTCTGTTTCTTTTACTTCTATTGTTTCATTTTTTGAGACAGGGTTTCTCTGTGTAACTCTTATCTGTCCTGGAATTCACTCTGCATACCAGGTTTACTTTGAACTCACAAGAGATTTGCTTGCTTCTGTCTCCCAAGTGCTAGAATTAAAGGCATGTGCCACCACACCCAGCTTAGACAAATTAACTGCTTTGGTTTCTGACAAATACACTCCCTTGTCATTAGAATCACCGGGAGGGCCTTTTTAACTTTTTTTTTTTGGGGGGGGGGACTGGTTTTTTCCTGCACGCGCCCAATCTCTCATTATGCTCGGGTTCTGACTTGCTATCCTGGACCTCTTACCAAGGCCCAGAAAAGACCTACCTCTCCCAGCACGTCTGCCAGCAGTTCTGAATCCTCCTTGTAGTCAAGGGATCTCCGATGGGCTGACGATGATGAGGTCTCAGTTCCTGGGTTTTGGCAACAGAAGTCCTGTCGCCACCAAGAATGATGCAGCACACTGAGGATCCTTCTGCAGTAAAGCTTGAATGCATCTTGAGAGGGAGAGCATAAGCTTACAGAACAGAGACCCCAAATACCCAAAACCCAACCCTTATATAGGTTTATAACCTTCGCCTCGGACATGTCACCTCCTGATTGGCTGCAGCTCATCGGCCCATCATGACGCCACAGGAGAGGCAGAGGCCAAGGGAGGAAAAAATCACCCTGCACCTGCTCACTGACTTGTTTACTCTCAACGCCAGCGGGATGCAGGCGCCATCTTGTAATGGAGAATGCAGGGACGGCTCCCTACACTTCACCACAGTTGAAAAGGAGAAAATCATATCTTACCGGTCTGGTGTGCTTCTGTTGCTGTGCTAAAACACGGACCACACACTATGCAGGCCAGAAAGGGGCTTACTTAGCTTAAGCTCCAGGTCACTGTCCCTAAAGAAAATTATAGCAGCGACTTAAGCAGGACAGTGGGAAGAAAATGTGGAGGAATGCAGTTGTCAGCTCATCTCTGGCTCTCTCACTTGCTCACAGTAAAGCTTAGCAAGTCCCCTTTGTTTACAGATAGCCCCGTGCACATGGACGGTTATAAAAGCATAACTGCTGCCTGTGTACAAGTTTCCAGATTTTTTCTTTTCTTTGGCCGGCTGCAAGGCCTGTATTAAGGCCAAGAGCTCAGCTTCTCATGCTGAGGTTCCTTCTGGCAGGCTGCTGGCCCAAACAGGGCAGGTTTAATTCACATCGCTGTCCAAGTCCTTTCTTTACCTTTCAAAAGGTAACTGTTCCCATCGGTGAACCAAGTTAGTGCTTCCTCAGCCAGAGGGAAGTTTGTAAGATCTTTGCAAATTCCTGTCTCTTTAATCAGCAGGTGATGACATTCCCAAATTACTTGTTCTTCAGTCTTCTCAGGCAGAAGAGTGGCAGGTAGTGCATCAGTGATTCATGTGGGCATTGGACATCCATTGTTCTGTGGGCTGCCGGACAATGCTCTCCTGCTCACCAGTGCATGGGGGGCTATTGTAGTTACTTTCTGCCCCTAAGTTAACATGTCAGAGTCTTTGACCAGTACAGCCATGGCAGCCATAGCTTTTAGACAGCCAGACCATCCACTGCCTACAGGATCAAGCTCCTTCCCTGTTTATCGGTTACTGATGGCTGTTCAGAGTCAAAACAAATCCAGGCTCCTATATTTGACAGGATGTCTCTTTTTAACAGAAGGTAAGGGCATCCTGGGATATCTAGGAACAAGTGATATATCCCACCTGCATCAAGGATCACTGCCACCTGTATCCAGGCAACTCCCGTATCCTGCTAGTGGGCACTCAACTCCACTGTCCTATCTGGCACAGGTATCAGAAACACCACCCTATCCAAGCCCATGGCATAGGGGATACAGGCAAACAGGAACTACAGCTGGTTGCCTCACTGAGGCCATGCCTTCTCCATTTCCTGAGCTGACTCTCAGTCAGTTCCTGGTGTCTGGCCACTGCTGGCCTGCCTTTTAATTGCTAATCTCATTAACACCTGCCAGAGGGGGTAAGGGCAGACCCACCCTGCTGAGCCTCTGCAGGTAGGCAGCCCTCTTTGGCAAAGGGAATGAATCACATTTCCTCAGCCTCTTTTTGGATTCATCCATGGCAATACTTATATATCAAGCACCACTGTGCAACAGGAAAACACAGCTCTCTCACGCTAGAGCTGACATTCAGATGGCAGGAACATTTAAGTGCTAAGGGATGCCTTGTTCTTGCCTTCTTTTGATCTACTGGGGCACTTTCGATTGGTACACACCACCTAGTTCACCTAAATAGGAGATGAGGGAAGAATTTAAAGGGATAAGTACTTGAACCTGATAGACAGGGACTGAGGGCTCTACAGAGGTGAGATGACTTTTGCACAGAGAGGTTGAGTTTGGAGGCTCAGCAGCAGAGCACTGCCCTAGCACCTGTGAGGCCCTCAGTTTGACCCTAAGCTTCTCCATCTCCTTGGCCTCTTCCTCACCCATGCCTAATTCCACTCTAATGATGATGGATATTTGTGTTGTTCCAGTTTGTGGCTACTATGAACAGAACTAGTGTGCACCTTCTAGCATGTTCCTCTTTCTCTCTTATTCTCCTCCCCCACCCCTCTGTCTCTCTGTGTATGTGTTTCAAACAAGCATTTATTGGGAGCAGGTCCCATAGCAGGAGTGGAAGTCAGAGACAAATTGAAGGAGCCAGGCAAGTGACCTTACTTTTTCACTGGCCCTGCCATTAAGTTTTTACATTTTTGTGTAGACTTATGACTGTGCACTGATGGTTCCATTTGCCTGTTGATTTCACTGACAACTGACAAGTCTGCAACCTTTCCACTTGCTCACTGGGCCATCAAAAGAGCCCGCGGTTTCTGAAATGTCTGCCTGAGCCCTTGATCGGTTTTTACTGGGCTGTCTTTTTCTACTGGTTTGCACTTGTTTCCCTATTTTGGCTACAGGCCCTATGTCTGCTTTATATACCAACAGTTTCATTTCTTACTGTGTTGCCTTTCTGGCCAATTTTAAGTGTCTTCTATTGGAGAGAATTCTTAACTTCCAGAAAGTTCAATTTGTGATGGATATATATGTAGCTCAGTGTTTAGAGAGTGCTTGCCTAACATGCATGAGACCCTGGGCTCTATTCCTGGCTCTCCAGAAACTGGGTATGTATGGTGGTGTTTACCTATAATCCCAGTATTTGGGAGGTAGAGGCAGGAAGATCAGAGGTTCAAGGTCATCCTCAGCTACACAGCTACATAGCAAGTTCAAGGCTAGCCTGTTTTTGGAGACCCTATCTCAAAAAGTAACCAAGTAAGCAGATAGATGAGAGATTGGTTTCCAGACTCCACAGGTTGAGGTTAATACCACATGTAACTCTAGGTGTTGTAGGGGTTCTGATGGCTTTTTTTTTTTTTTTTGGAGGGCACCTATATGTGCTTGTACAAACACACAGTCATATACGTACAAAAGAAAAATAAATATTAAAAACAAACTAATCTATCAATATTTTAAAAAGGTTGCCTTCATGACCTTTTTTTTCCCTCATGTCTTACTTTACACAGCCTTTTCCTACCAGGATAGTAGTAGATGTCTTTAATTCTAGCACTTGAGAGACCAGAGAATCTGTGATTTCGAGATCAGCCTGGTTGAACATAGTGATTACACATAAATCCTGTCTCAAAAAACCAAAAACAAAACCAAAAAAACCCAAAAAACAACAAAAGTCCCAACTTCTTGCTTCTCAAGTCCAAGGTCATGAAGCTATTTCTGAGGAGTCAAACCCATAGCAAAGCTAATCTCAGCAGTGATTGAGTTACTGCCTAGAAAGTGCCCTTCACTGAACCTGGATCTCAAGGATTCTGCTAGGCTGTCTGGTTAATGCACTGCAGGAGACTCCTGTCTCCATATTGTCCCTCTCCTCAGTATTTGGAGAAAAAGTCATGTGTCACTGTCCCTGACCTTTTACCCAATGAGCCATCTCCAGCCACAGCTGTCCAGGTAGAGGGTCTACCTAAGGGCATGATGGTGAATAGTTTGGATCAAACTGCTGTTGCTGCCTCCAGCTATGTACGTATGTTTTGGGTATCACAAATTAGTTCTCCTGTAGGGTTCTTAGCCACATAGTGACATTTAGAAAGTGGACACCTCAGAAAGACACCCAGGACAGTTACCATGGGATTTGTTGGTACAATGGTGGCAGTGCCCTTCTTTTAGTCCTTACACCAGGGACCAGACCAGCATCTTGTCTTAGCTGCCTTGGGAAACCATCCCAATATTTGAGGCTCAGTAAGTGATATTCTCTGCCTTTGTGTGTCTGTGATGTGTGTGTGTGTGTGTGTGTGTGTGTGTGTGTGTGTGTATGTGTGTGGTAGAATAAAGAATCACCCAGTTCAAGTAAATGCAAAAAAATAATCAGATCATCACACCACCCTAAACATGAATTTGGTAACTTTTATGTCAGCTGATTCATTGAGTGATGGACTACTACATTTACAAAGAATGTGGTCGTGGGGGACCTCTGCACGGAGAGAATGATGCAGTGTGTGAACATTAATGTTAGACTGACAGATGTATATTCCCTTTTTGCAGAAGAATCTCTCAACTTCTTGTTAATTTCAGAGGAAATAACTCCAATTTTGGCTATTTTGAGCTCTCAACATATCACTGGGTAGGGTTGGGGAGAAGACATTTAGTGCAAACCACATGTTGCATTCTCACCATGCATGTACAGTGACATGTGTGGCCACAAGACCTTAGCTGATACTAAAGAGAAGTGCATAACTGGAAATGATTTTTAACATTTACTTCTACTTTAGATAATTTATACAATAACTTAGTCCTCAACATGCACTGTATTTAATGAAACAAATTCTCAAAAGTCCTCCATATGCCCTAACTGGTTACTTAGATCTCTGTAGAGGACTGGACAGTAGAGCGAATTCAGCTCTTTGAGGTGTTTGTTTCTCTTTCGGGTGATTTTAAGGTTTCAGACAAGCTTTAGTGCTCAGAGGAGCCTACTCTGGCTTGTGGGAGAACCCTTTCTTCAGACTTTACTTTCATACATAGCATCTATGACAATCGCAACACTGAAGTTCATTTATGCACTTTCCTAAAGAGGAGAAGAAGGGGCCATGACTGCATGGGTGTGGGTCAATAAGTGCATCCCGAGATTCTATATTCTTACCTTATTAATATGAAGGCCATGCAGCTTTCAATCATTTGCTAAACTTGGTGAATTCCATTGCTACCTAACTACCCTCTAGAGCTTCTAGTTCCCCACAAGATGAAGTCCAAACTTCTTAGTATGTTTGGAAAGCTTTGAGGAATTTTGTTTTTTTTAAATTAAGCCCTGAGGAATTTGAGCCTTGCATACCTGGGTTTTAGAAAACAGAGTTTTACCTCTGAAGTCTAAAAATCCACAGCATTTTGCTTCAGGTGAGAAACCTACCTCTAAGGTTGAATAAGACATATCAGCCACAGTCCCAAAGGAACACATAGGATTCACTTTTCAGAACAAATGCAGCTCTGCAGGGCTTGGGGCACCAAGGGCTGGCTCAGTGGTTAATGCCCTTAGAGGACGCCTGGTTCAATTCCTAGCATCCACATGGTGGTTCACACCTATCTGTAATTCTTTTAACAGGATACCTGATACCCTCTTCTGGGTCCTGAAGGCTCCTGTCACTCAGAAACAAATGCATGCACATTTACTAAATAAAAATTTTGGAAAGTAAAACTGAAACTTTGATACTACTATGTATATGAAGCTATAGTTTTTATTATATATTTTTAGATAAATATTAAGAATTTAAAAATGGCTCTTCTCCTATATTTCCTGGGTCATATGTCTCACACTAGGTACTCTGACCTTTTCAGAAGCTGCCCACATCCTTAAAATCTCCAGGATTTTGATATTACGTCCAGGGTAGCCTCACTAAAGTACGAAGTGTACATAGCATCTTCATGTGGAATTTCACTTGCCAAGTGTTCCTCAACACCACAAACTTGTAGCTAAGCCTATTTATTGTCAAGAAAGAGCCTGGAATTGACTGTTTATCATGACAATCATTTAGCCACTTGTAGCTGGTGGCTTCTGTGTGTGGACTGGGAAGACACAGAACATCCTTGTACAATTTCCACAAGGCAGTCTTGGCCTGGAAGTTCAGTAATAACGCCTGGCATGCAGCATTCCTCTCTATGCTTAGACTGCAGGCAGCTGTGTGTGATGGAGCCCTATGTTGCATGCTGCACTGCTTCCTCAGAAAAGGATAGGACTTGCTCCTTGCCTCTGCATCCTCTTTGGGTGCTGAACAAGGGCATGTCAGGGTTCTCCAGAGCTACAGCTCCTCATCCTCTGCCAGGAAGTTCACATGTATCAAAGGTGACTCCATCCTTTGAGGCAACAATCACTACAGGATGGGAAACCCATGTGCCTTCTTCAGACCTGGGCTCCTGTTTCACCTTTCTGTCCCTGGTATCCAGGATCTGCTATCACACCAAACCCTGATTCTGGCCCTCCGTGTTTTTCCAATGTTTCCCTCTCTGTCTAGACCTCACAGGTAGTCCATCAGTTTACACATCTTGCTCCTACCCACATTTCCCCCATTGCTTCTGCAGTACAATTCCCAAGAGCTCTGGATCCTTGGGCAAGCCCAGGTGCATGATAGCAGCACGGCTCTACTCCTTTATTAATCATCTCTGGTAGAGGTGTTGACCTATGGGTCTGGGTCACATTATCTATGGGTGCCTCAAATGTTTCTTCCCACATCTCTTATCCCACTGATTGCTTAGCAAAGGTCCCAAATAATTACATAGACTGCTAAGGGGAAACTGTCTTCTATCTGAATGTTACTTTCCTTTCCTGTTATTTTCACCATGGGCTCCCACTCCTTTCCTGGGCTTCTGAAAACCAACACTAACGCTACCACCAACCTTAATGCTCACCCTAACTCTAACCATACCTTAAACTGAACTCTCAATTTCAGAAATACATGACCCTACCTGGATGGCATAGCCCCATATTGGAGAGGGGGTGAATGGAAGGGGAGGTGGTCAGGGTGAATGTAAAGGGGGAGAGAATGTAAGAGGGAGGGAGGGTATCAAGTGAGGGATAGGAATCGACATGTAAAATAAACAATAATAATTTAAAAAAATTCAGTATGTAGGGACTCAGAATGTGCCCAAGAGGATTAGTGGATCTAACAGAGATCTTGAGGTCTTTAACTGAGGGAACTCTAGCAGAGGCCCAGTGATGGGTTGCAAGTATCCAGTAGGACTTTTTGTTTCATTTAAAAATTATTTATCATATGTAATATCCTACTTGAATATCTCCTGGTAGAAAATAAGAGGGCAAAAATCTCATTGTAGATGGTTGTGAACTACAATCTGGTTGGTGGGAAGTAACTCATATCCTCTGTAAGTACAATCAGTGTGCTTGAACTTTTAGCCATCTATCCATTCCATTGTTGTGTTTGAAGAAAAAGCCTCATTATGTAATTTTGACTGGCCTGGAATTCATTGAGATTCATGCTGTTGGCTCCTGAGTACTGCTGGACAGGATGTGTAGAAAGGGGAACTCTCCCCCCACTGCTTTTGGGAGTTCAAACTTGTACAGCCATTTTCAAGATAGCTATGGCAGTTCCTCAGCAAGATGGGAATTGGTTTACCACAGGACCTGGCAATCCCACTCATAGCCATATACCCAAATTATCCACATTCATGCAATAGAGACAAGTGTTTAATTATATCTATAGCAGCATTATTTGTAATAGCAAGCACCTAGAATCTACCCAGATGCCTCTCAACTGAAGAATGGATAAAGAACTTTTGGCACATCTACACAATGGACTACTAATAGACAGAAAAAATGGAATCTGGAAATGCACAGGCAAGTGGATGGCACTTGAAGAAATAATCATGAATGAGGTAACCCAGGCACAAAAAGTAGAACATGGTGGAGAGGGAGAGAACATAAAAGAGCAAGTCATTATTGGTTTGAAGAGAAAATTGAACCTAAAGTTATATCTAGAGACCTACAAGACTGACTCCAACTAACAATGTGAGCAACAGTGGAAAGGCTTCCATTATTGACTTTCCCTGAAAATGACATCAGCAACTAACTCGAGCGCTACATGGAGCCCTCATCTAGTCTCTGTAGAAAACAGAAGCAAACAACCATAAGTAAACACTGCATGTAACTAGAATCCAGATGCAGAGAGAGAGAGGACAAGATCGAGTTGCAGAAACACATTGAGACAGCTGACCTGATGAAGGAGGAGCTAATAGGACCCCAGACTGATAGCTGTGAATCCAGCATGGAAATGACTCAGACCCCTGAGATGGGTATCAGCTAGAAGATGTGAGCTGTCTAATGGAGTTCAGACAGTGGGACCTAGATGTATTCCTGGTGCGCAAAAGGACCTTGAGAACACATTCCCCCAATCCAGGGATACCTCCTAAACCTAGATATAGAAGAGACATTCTAATCAACACTTCAAATGCGCTGTCAGAAATACATGACCCCACTTGGATGGCCTAGCCCTATGTGTTGATTGTGGGTGAATAGGATGGCAGGGTGGTCAGGGTGAATGTGAGGGGGCAACAGATGATAAGAGGAAGGGAAGAAATTGAGGGAGATATAGGGAACAAGGATCTACATGTAAAAAATCATGAACTAATTTTAAAAAATATCCGGCATGCATGGACTCAGGATGTTCCCAAAAGGATATGGGGATCTAACAAGTATTTGGTGGTCTTTAGCTGAGGGAACTCTAGCAGAGGCCCAGTGATGGGTTTCAAGTAACCAGTAGGACATTTTATTTCATTTTTAAAAGTTATTTTGTCATATGTAGTACCCTGCTTGAATGTCTGCTGGTAGAAAAGAAGAGGGCAACAGATCTGATTGTAGATGGTCGTGAGCTACCATCTGGTTGGTGGGAGTTAACTCATATCCTCTGTAAGTACAGTCAGTGTGCTTCAACTTTTAGTCTTCTGTCTCTTCCATGGTTGTGTTTTTAAGAAAGGGCCTCATTATGTATCTGTGACTGGACTGGAATTCATTGAGATTCATGCTTTTGGCTCCTGAGTCCTGGGTTCAAAGGCATGAAACACCATGATCATCTCAGGAATAAAATTTTATATCGTTAACATAAATAAGCATTAGTTTAGTTAAAATGGCTAGTGCTATGCATTCTGAGACAATAATTAATTTTTATTACATTTCTTATTCACGCAAAATTGTGGTCGATTTTGTTTCTATATTAAAAAGTAGTAAATTATGGGCTATAATTAGGGGTTATTGGCTAGTGTCTAGTATTCCTGATACTAAGAGATTTATGTTCATCCTCTATTACCAACAAAGCAAAATAGGGCCTGAGTAGGTATCTCAGTCAATAAAGTACAAACACGAAGGACCTGAGATCAAGCAAAATGCTAAAACTAGAAGGGGATGATTAAAAGTTAAACTTGTGGGACATTTGATCATTATGTGAAAATAGGGTGCTTTTTACCTTGCCTGCCTAAGGCCCTTAATTGGTTTAATAAAAAGTTAAACGGCCAATTGCTCAAAAGGAATGGTTAGGCAGGATTGCTGGGCTGGGAGAAAAACTCAGGGGAATGAATCTAGGCCTGGACCCATGCCACGAAGACAAAGAGGGAGCTGCAAATACAGAATAATAGACAATAGGCTAATAGATATTTGTTAAGGTATAGGAAATTGTTGGGAACATGGTTAAGTTAAAGGCCAATCATTCATAATTTAGAAATGTCTGTGTCATTATTTGGGGATGGATTGTTCCAAGAAAATCTGACAAGAAAGTCCAACTACATAATAGCACTGGAAAGGTGAGAGGGATCTGTAAGTCTCAGTGGCAGAAAAGTTTACCTTCATAAATGTGAACCTGATAAATAAGATGGACAATTGGAATTGAATTGACTTTGACACGTGATCTCTCTTTTGCTCTGTCTCTGTCTCTCTGTGCTTCTGTCTCTCTCTCCGCATAAATAAACACACACACCCACACCCACACCCACACCCACCCACCCACCCACACACACACACAAACACACACATACACACAGTAAACAAACAGATTTATTCCATATTGTATTATGGTTGGGTGTCTTCACATATTCTGTCCCTTTCTGTTTGTTTACTCGAGAAAGGGTTTCCCTGTGTAGCCCTGCCTGTCCCCAAACTCACTCTGTGTACAAGGCTGGTCAAAAACTGAAGTGATGCCTACCTCAGCATCCCTTAATACAAACTGGCTCCTTATTTAGAATTAAGGCAGAAGCTGTCAGGTTTTTCAAATTGATAAATACAAGTGAGTTGATACTGTATAATCTGAACACATATTACCTGCAAAAGCAACATATGTAATGCCACAATACTCTGCAATGACACAGAAAATACACTTTGAAATTGACACACTCCATCTTTTTCAAAACTTGAATCAGAAGTTAGTTCCAATTTTTTCATACACAATATGATATGTTTATTAATATTGACAAACTGTTCATTCCTAATCTTTTAAAACAATCAAAATTATTATGAGATACATAAATTCCAATCAAATTTTATTGGGTAATGAATGCAGCAGCATCCCTTTGTTTGCCTCAAAGTTGCCACATGTTGTTGGAACAGGTTCAGCTTCTCTACAGTTGGGTCAGAGGTGATATGCACATCATACACAGGCCTATGAAGAAGTTTACAGAGTTCCTCATATTGTTATAAGAGTAGTTTATGTTTATGAATTCTCTCTTTTTTACATTTTTTGAGATATTCTACTTGAGTGTCCAATTCTTTTCTAGTTAATGGAGACTTTTCTCTTTCTTTTTTTTTTATGAAACCAGATATGATTATAGTAAGGTGCAAGGATGGTAATGGAACTACAAAATAATAGGAATGCCAAATGGTTAAATTGACATACAAGGCAGATTAAGCCTCGGGTGGTGGCACAAATTTTTAAATGTAGCACTTGGGAGACAGAAGGGCAGTGGTTACCTGTGAGTTGGAGACCACCCTTGAATACAAACTATGGGCTAAAATGGGCAGGGTTATTATACAGAGATAAACTGCCAAAAATGTAGGTTTTGCCAAACAGAAAATATTGAAGAAAAGGATCACCTAATACTTCTAGCAAGAAAGAACAATTATGACTTTGTTTCGTGCTTGACTTCTGCTATGTGGCAAAGAAATACCTCAGGGTCCTGATACTCCAACCTCCTTTTCAGGTTAAGCTTACAGGTATCAGTCACCATGCTCAACTTCCTTTTACAATTCCTACTGTAGTAAAATATCCCTGAATTATAGCCCTGCGTGTAATATCTTTGGTAGTAAATAGAGACTGCTCCAATTTATACTGTAGTAAAACACCCCTGAATTATTGCCCTGCTCCAAGTTAACAACAATCTTAATGAAATTCCATCCCCACAAATGGGACAAAAGCAATATGTACTCAGCAAACCTGTATTGCAAGTATAAACACAGCCAGTTTTTCACTTTCAATACAGAACTCAATTTACACAATACTTACTCTAATATTCCCATGATCACCTCTTTGCCCATTACTATGAATACAGTAGATCCTGCCCCATTCCTAGTATATAAAGAAGGCAGTAGAGTGAGTATTATTTATATATTGTAAAATAAAGTTTCACTAATCATTGTTTAAAAATTGACTTATATTCAGGGAAAACAGATGTGATTAGTATACTCCAAAGGTTCTCATGTGCCTAAATTCACATGAGTGAACTTGAGTGTTTAAGAAAAAAAAAAAAAAGTATTTTTTATTTAGCACATCTACATCATTTATATTAATTTAAGGAAAATGCTCTAATGTCATGGTCTTCTTGAAGGATCAATTATCCTTACCTTTGAAAGGCAGTCTGACTGCTAGTGTTATTCCATCTACAGACATGGGTAGTATGCTTCTACTTTAATAGTAATTGGAACATGAGATACCTCAACATTATCATTCAGCTCGCCCTAGTGTCCTATATTTTCAGAATCATCCTGGATGGCTGAGTGGTACACAGGTTTGATCATTAAAGGAGCCACAAAGTTTTAAGTTTGTCTGGTAACAACTATATGTATCACTACATATACTCGGCTCTTATGTACGCATTTATTCTCTGGTGGTGTATGGTAGCTCAGACATATATATGAAGGAGGAATGGAGGACAGAAATCAAGTTTGGGGTGATACTGTCTACCTGGGTTTTTGATATAAAGCCTAACTTACAAGACTATGAGATTCTTTCCTTCATGTATTTAAGTGTGTTGCTTGCAAACCTGGTGACCACTGAAGTCACAAGTCAGGGCTGGTTTCCCTGGAATAGCAGTTCAGGACAGTTGTAGTCCACTACATGGGCTGGAAACTGGAACCTGCTCTTATGCAAAAGAGTAGAAAATGCTTGCAACTGCTCAACCTATCTTCAGCTGCTGTCTTATTTTTACGTATTTTGGAGGTGAAGTTTCTCTTTCCACCTATCAAAGTTGAAGTTAGAAGTATATGCAACCATTATGTTTTTTTCATTCGAGACAAGGTTCCTATAGGATGCCCTGGCTGTCTTGAAACTTACTCTGTACAACAGGCTGACCTTTGGAGAACTTTCTGCCTCTGCCTCTGCCACCAAAGTACTGGTGTTAAAGGCATAATCCACAACACAGCAATCTGGATTAATTTTCAAGAATTGTGAGGATTGACTTGAGGTTTTCATGGCTTTGAGGGAAGTAGTTTTCAAATTAATCAATTTATTCAATGTTTCCTAACCCCCTCTTTCAAACAAACACCAATGCCTCCCATTTCTCTAAAGTTAAAATATTATTATGCTCTGTAAAACAAAAAAAAAATTGTAAGCAGGGTGAATAGGGTAACTGCCTTCCACATTTGTCATATATATCCCTCCTTCAACTAGAATGCTTTCCATTTGCATTGCTACACAGACAACACATTCCTCTGTCTTAGATACCCAACAGCTTGTTTTGAACACCACAAAATTTAAGCCTAAACATATATCATTTTTTACTTTTACAAAAAAGCCCCATGCATTTAGGTAACTATGTGTAGTGCAAGTTTATAATTGCAGCACTTGGAAGTATGGACAGATGACTGCTACTACCTCCAAGCTTGCCTTGGCTACAAAGCAAGACCCTGCCTCAAAACAAATAAGTATACATAAAGAAACTTAAATGTAACCATGTCATATTTAATTAGTGAAAATTACAAACCAGTGGAATGGTACATGCCTTGCTCAGTACTCAGAAGCTTGAGAAAGGAGTCACAAGTTCAAGGCCACAAAGGACTGTATTGCTAAGAGCCTATCTTGGCAAAAGAACAAATGAGATGAAAATAAACAATAAAACATACATTTACTTCACCAGAGTTGAAAAGAAGAAAATCATATCTTACCATTCTGGTGAGAATGTGTTGCTGTGCTAAAACACTGACCACACACAATGCAGGCCAGAAAGGGGCTTACTTAGCTTATGCTCCAGGTCACTGTCCCTAATGAGAATTACAGCAGCGACTCAAGGAGGACAGTGGGGAGAAAATGTGGAGGAATGCAGGTGTCAGCTCATCTCTGGCTCTCTGACTTGCTCACAGTAAAGCTTAGCCAGTCCCCTTTGTTTACAGACAGCCCCATGCACATGGACAGGTATAAAAGCACATCTGCTGCCCGTGTAGAGGTTTACAGATTTTTTTCTTTTCTTTTGCCAGCTGCAAGGCCTGTGTTAAGGCCAAGAGCTCAGCTTCTCATGCTGAGGTTCCTTCTGGCAGGCTGCTGGCTCAAACTCTGCAGGTTTCATTCACATCCTTGTCCCAGTCCTTTCTTTACCTTTCACAAGGTAACTGTTCCCATCAGTGAACTAAGTTAGTGTTTCCACGGCCAGAGGGAAGACTGTAAAGTCTTTGCAATCTCCTGTCTCTTTAATCAGCAGGTGATGACAGTCCCAAATTACTTATTTATCAGTCTTCTCAGGCAGAAGAATGGCATGTAGTGCATCAGTGATTCATGTGGGCATTGGACATCCATTGTTCTGTGGGCTGCCTGACAATGCTCTCCTGGTCACCAGTGCATGGGGGGCTATTGTAATTACTTTCTGTCCCAAAGTTAACATGTCAGAGTCTTTGACCAGTACAGCCATGTCCATCATAGCTTTTAGACAGCCAGAACATCCACTGCCTACAGGATCAAGCTCCTTCCATGTTTATTGGTTACTGATGGCTGTTCAGAGTCAAAACAAATCCAGGCTCCTACATTTGACAGGATGTCTCTTTTTAACAGAAGGTAAGGGCATCCTAGGATATCTAGGAACAAGTGATATACCAGACCCACATCAAGGATCACTGCCCCCGGCGTCCAGGCAGCTCCTGTATCCTGCTAGTGGGCACTCAACTCCAATGTACTATCTGGCACAGGTAGGGGAAACACCACACTTTCCAAGCCCATGGCATAGGGGATGCAGGCAAACAGGAACTGCAGCTGGTTGCCTCACTGAGGCCATGCCTTCTCCTTTTCCTGAGCTGGCTCTCAGTGAGGTCCTGGTGTCTGCCCTCTGCTGGCCTGCCTTTTAATTGCTAATCTCATTAACACCTGCCAGAGGGGGTAAGGGGAGACCCACCCTGCTGAGCCTCTGCAGGTAGGCAGCCCTCCTTGGCAGTGGGTGTGGACTTCAGAGAGCAGGGAAAGGATCACATTTAATCAGCCTCTTTTGGATTCATCCATGGCAATACTTGTATGTCAAGCACCACTGTGCAACAGGAAATCACAGCTCTCTCATGCTAGAGCTGACATTCAGATGGCAGGAACATTTAATTGCTAAGGGATGCCTTGTTCTTGCCTTCTTTTGATCTACTGGGGCACTTTCGATTGGTACACACCACCTAGTTCACCTAAATAGGAGATGCGGGAACAATTTAAAGGGATAAGTCCTTGAACCTTATAGACAGGGACTCTGGGCTCTACAGAGGACAAAATGACTTTTGCACCGAGAGTTTGAGTTTGGAGGCTTAACAGCAGAGCACTGCCCTAGCACCTGTGAGGCCCTCAGTTTGACCCTAAGCTTCTCCATCTACTTGGCCTCTTCCTCACCCATGCCTAATTCCACTCTAATGCTAATGGATATTTGTGTTGTTCCAGTTTGTGGCTACTATGTACAGAACTAGTGTGCACCTTCTAGCATGTTCCTCTTTCTCTCTTATTTCACTCCCCCTCCCAACCCCCGTCTCTCTGTGAATGTGTTTTAAACAAGCATTTATTGGGAGAAGGTCCCATAGCAGGAGTGAAAGTCAGAGACAATTTGTGGGAGCCAGGCAAGTGACCTTACCATTTCACTGGCCCTGCCATTAAGTTTTTACATTTTTGTGTAGACTTATGACTGTGCACTGATGGTTCCATTTGCCTGTTGATTTCCCTGACAACTGACAAGTCTGCAACCTTTCCACTTGCTCACTCGGCCATCAAAAGGGCCCGCGGTTTCTGAAATGTCTGCCTGAGCCCTTGATCGGTTTTTACTGGGCTGTCTTTTTCTACTGGTTTGCACTGGTTTCCCTACTTTGGCTACAGGCCCTATGTCTGCTTTATATACCAACAGTTTCATTTCTTACTGTGTTGCCTTTCTGGCCAATTTTAAGTGTCTTCTATTGGAGAGAATTCTTAACTTCCAGAAAGTTCAATTTGTGCTGGAGATGTATGTAGCTCAGTGTTTAGAGAGTGCTTGCCTAACATGCATTAGACCCTGGGCTCTATTCCTGGCTCTCCAGAAACTGGGTATGTGTTGTGGTGTTTACCTAAAATCCCAGTATTTGAGAGGTAGAGGCAGGAAGATCAGAGGTTCAAGGTCATCCTCAGCTACACAGCTACATAGCAAGTTCAAGGCTAGCCTGTTATTGGAGACCCTGTCTCAAAAAGTAACCAAGTAAGCAGAAATATTAGAGTTTGGTTTCTAGCCTCCACAGGGTGAGCTCACTACCATCTGTAACTCCAGGTGTTGTAGGGGATCTAATGGATTTTTTTTTTTTGGAGGGCACCTATATGTGATTTTACATACACACACAAAATAAAAATAAATATTAAAAACAAACTAATCTATCAATATTTTTAAAAGTTTGCTTTCATGACATTTTTTTCTCTCATGTCTTACTTTACACAGTCTTTTCCTACCAGGATAGTAGTGGATGTCTTTAATTCTAGCACTTGAGAGACAGGAGAATCTGTGATTTCGAGAACAGCCTCGTTGAACATAGTGATTACACACAGATCCTGTCTCAAAAACACAAAAACAAAACCAAAAAAACCCAAAGAACAACAAAAATCCGAACTTCTTGCTTCTCAAGTCCAAGGGCATGAAGCTATTACTGAGGAGTCAAACCCTTAGCAAAGCTAATCTCAGCAGTGAATGAGTTACTGCCTAGAAACTGCCCTTCAATGAACCTGGATCACAAGGATTCTGCTAGGCTGGCTGGTTAATGCACTGCAGGGATCCTACTGTCTCCATAATGTCCCTCTCCTCTGTATTTGGAGAAATAGTCATGTGCCACTGTCCGTGACCTTTTACCCAATGAGCCATCTCCAGCCACAGCCTTCCAGGTAGAGTTTCTACCTAAGGGCATGATGGTGAATAGTTTGGATCAAACAGCTGTTGCTGCCTCCAGCTATGTACTTATGTTTTGGGTATCACAAATTAGTTCTCCTGTAGGGTTCTTAGTCACATAGTGATATATACGAACTGGACACCTCAGAAAGATACTCAGGACAGTTACCATGGCATTTGTTGGTACAATGGTGGCAGTGCCCTTCTTTTAGAACTTACACCAGGGACCAGGCCAGCATCTGGTCTTAGCTGCCTTGGGAAGCCATCCCAATATTTGAGGCTCAGTAAGTGAAATTCTCTGCCTTTGTGTCTCTGTGGTGTGTGTGTGTGTGTGTGTGTGTGTGTGTGTGTGTGTGTGTGTTGGGTGAGTGTAGTATTAAGAATCACCCAGTCCAAGTAAATGCAAATAAAGTAGACAGATCATCACACCACCCTAAACATGAACTTGGTAACTTTTATGTGAGCTGATTCATTGAGTGATGGACTACTACATTTACAAAGAGTGTGGTCGTAGGAGACCTCTGCACGGAGAGAGTGATGCAGTGTGTGAACATTAAAGTTCGACTGACAGATGTATATTAATTTTTGCAGAAGAGTCTCTCTTCTGCTTGTTAATTTCTGTGCTAATACCTCAAATTTAGGCTATTTTAAGCTTCCACCTTATCACCGGGTACGGTTGGGGAGAAGATATTTAGTGGCAAACCACATGTTGCATTCTCACCATGCATGTACAGTGACATGTGTGGCCACAAGACCGTAGCTGATACTAAAGAGAAGCGAATAACTGGAAATGATTTTTAACATTTACTTCTGCTTTAGATAATTTATACAATAACTTAGTCCTCAACATGGACTGTATTTAATAAAGGAAATTCTCAAAAGCCCTCCATATGCTCTAACTGGATACTCAGAGCTCTGTATACGATTGGGCAGTAGTGCAAATTCAGCTCTTTGAGGTGTTTGTTTCTCTGTTGGGTGGTTTTGAGGTTTCAGACAAGCTATAGTGCTCAGAGGAGCCTACTCTGGCTTGATGGAGAACCCTTTCTTCAGACTTTACTTTCATAGCATCTATGACAATCACAACACTGAAGTTCATTTATGCACTTTCCTAAAGAGGAGGAGAGGGGGCCATGACTGCATGGGTGTGGGCCAATAAGTGCATTCCGGTATTCTATATTCTTACCTTATTAATATGAAGGCCATGCAGCTTTCAATCATTTGCTCAACTTGGTGATTTCCATTGCTACCTAACTATGCTCTTGAGCTTCTAGTTCCCCACAAGATAAAGTCCAAACTCCTTAGTTTGTTTGGAAAGCTTTTAGGAATTTTTTTTTAAATTAAGCCCTGAGGAATTTGAGCCTTGCATACCTGGGTTCTAGAAAACAGAGTTTTACCTCTGAAATCTAAAAATCCACAGCATTTTGATTCAGGTGAGAAACCTACCTCCAAGGTTGAATAAGACATATCAGCCACAGTCCCAAAGGAACACATAGGATTCACTTTTCAGATCAAATGCAGCTCTGCAGGGCTTGGGGCACCAAGGGCTGGCTCAGTGGTTAATTGCAGGCCCGGTTCAATTCCTACCACCCACATGTTGGGTCACAACTATCTGTAATTCTTTTAACAGGAGACCTGATACCCTCTTCTGGGTTCTGAAGGCTCCTGTCACATTTATTAAATAAAAATTTTGGAAAGTAAAACTGAAACTTTGATACTACTATGTATATGAAGCTATAGTTTTTATTATGTATTTTTAGATAAATATTAAGAATTTAAAAATGGCTCTTCTCCTGTATTTCCTGGGTCATATGTCTCACACTAGGAACCCTGAACTTTTCAGAAGCTGCCCACATCCTTACCGTCTCCAGGATTTTGATATTACGTCCAGGGTAGCCTCACTAAAGTACCTAGTTTACATAGCATCTTCATGTGGAATTTCACTTGCCAAGTGTTCCTCAACACAACAAACTTGCAGCTAAGCCTATTTTTTGTCAAGAAAGAGCCTGGAATTGACTGTTTATCATGACAATCATTTAGCCACTTGTAGCTGGTGGCTTCTGTGTGTGGACTGGGAAGACACAGAACATCCTTGTACAATTTCCACAAGGCAGTCTTGTCCTGGACGTTCAGTGATAATGCCTGGCATGCAGCATTCATCTCTATGCTTGGACTGCAGGCAGCTGTGTGGGATGGAGTCCTACTTTGCATGCTGCACTGCTTCCTCAGAAAAGGATAGGGACTTGCTCCTTGCCTCTGCTTCCTCTTTGGGTGCTGAACAAGGGCATGTCAGGGTTCTCCAGAGCTACAGCTCCTCATCCTCTGCCAGGAAGTTCATATGTATCAAATGTGACTCCATCCCTTAAGGCAACAATCACTACAGGATGGGAAACCCATGTGCCTTCTTCAGACCTGGGCTCCTGTTTCACCTATCTGTCTCTGGGCTCCAGGTTCTGCTGTCTCACCAAACCCTGATTCTGGCCCTCCGTGTTTTTCCAAAGTTTCCCTCTCTTTCTAGACCTCACAGGTAGTCCATCAGTTTACACATCTTGCTGCTACCCACATTTCCCCCATTGCTTCTGCAGTACAATCCCCAAGAGCTCTGGATCCTTGGGCAAGCCCAGGTGCATGATGTCAGCAGGGCCCTACTCCTTTTTTAATCATCTCTGGTAGAGGTGTTGACCTGTGGTGCTGGGCCACATCTTTTATGGTTGCCTCAAATGTTTCTTCCCACATCTCTTATCCCACTGATTGCTCAGCAAAGGTCCCAAATAATTACATAGACAGCTAAGGGTAAACTCTCTCCCATCTGAAGTTTACTTTCCTTTTCTGTTATCTTTGGCATGGGCTCTCATTCCTTTCCTGGGCTTCAGGAACCCAACCCTAATGCTACCACCAAACATAATGCTCACCATAACTCTAACCATACCCTAAACAGAACTCTCATTGTCAGAAATACATGACCCTACCTGGATGTCATAGCCCCATATGGGGAGAGGGGGTGAATGGGAGGGGAGGTGGTCAGGGTGCAAGAGAAGTGGGACAGAATGTAAGAGCGAGAAAGGGTAGGGAGTGAGGGATAGGAATCGACAAGTAAAATAAACAATAATCATTGAAAAAAATTCAGTATGCAGGGGCTCAGAACATGCCCATGAGGAATAGTGGATCTAAAAGAGATCTTGAGGTCTTTAGCTGAGGGTACTCTAGCAGAGGCCCAGTGATGGGTTCCAAGTATCCAGTAGGACATTTTATTTCATTTTAAAAAATTATTTATCATGTGTAGTATCCTACTTGAATATCTCATGGTAGAAAAGATGAGGGCAACAATCTCATTGTAGATGGTTGTGAACTACCATCTGATTGTTGGGAAGTAACTCATATCCTCTAAAAGTGCAATCAGTGTGCTTGAACTTTTAGCCATCTAACCATTCCACTGCTGTGTTTGAAGAAAAGGCCTCATTATGTAATTTTGACTGGCCTGGAATTCATTGAGATTCATGCTTTTGGCTCCTGAGTACTGCTGGACAGGATGTGTAGAAAGGGTAACACTCCTCCACTGATTTTGGGAGTTCAAACTTGTACAGCCATTTTCAAGATAGCTATGGCAGTTCCTCAGCAAGATGGGGATTGGTTTACCACAGGACCTGGCAATCCCCCTCATAGGCATATACCCAAATTATCCACATTCATGCAACCAAAAATGTGTTTATTTATACCTATAGCAGCATTATTTGTAATAGCAAGAACCTAGAAGCTACCCAGATGCCTCTCAACTGAAGAATGGATAAAGAACTTGTGGCACATCTACACAATGGACTACTAATAGACAGAAAAAATGGAATCTTGAAATGCACAGGGAAGTGGATGGCACTTGAAGAATTAATCATGAATGAGGTAACCCAGGCACAAAAAGTAGAACATGGTAGAGAGGGAGAGAACATAAAAGAGCAAGTCATTATTGGTTTGAAGAGAAAGTTGAACCTAAAGTTATATCTAGAGACCTACAAGACTGACTCCAACTAACAATCTGAGCAACAGTGGAAAGGCTTCCATTATTGTCCTTCCCTGAAAATGAGATCAGCAACTAACTCGAGCGTGACATGGAGCCTTCATCTGCTCTCTGTAGAAAACAGAAGCAAACACCCAGAAGTAAACACTGCGTCTAAGTAGAATCCAGATGCAGAGAGAGACAGAGGACAAGATCGAGTTGCAGAAACACATTGAGACAGCTGACCTGATGAAGGAGGAGCTAATAGGACCCCAGACTGATAGCTGTGAATCCAGCATGGAACTGACTCAGACCCCTGAGATGGGTATCAGCTAGAAGGTGTGAGCTGTCTAATGGAGTTCAGACAGTGGGACCTGGATGTATTCCTGGTGCGCAAAAGGACCTTGAGGACACATTCCCCCAATCCAGGGATACCTCCTAAACCTAGATATAGAAGAGACATTCTAATCAACACTTCAAATGCGCTGTCAGAAATACATGACCCCACTTGGATGGCCTAGCCCTATGTGTTGATTGTGGGTGAATAGGATGGCAGGGTGGTCAGGGTGAATGTGAGGGGGCAACAGATGATAAGAGGAAGGGAAGGAATTGAGGGAGATATAGGGAACAAGGATCTACAGGTAAAAAATCATGAACTAATTTTAAAAAATATCCGGCATGCATGGACTCAGGATGTTCCCAAGAGGATATGGGGATCTAACAAGTATTTGGCGGTCTTTAGCTGAGGGAACTCTAGCAGAGGCCCAGTGATGGGTTTCAAGTAACCAGTAGGACATTTTATTTCATTTTTAAAAGTTATTTTGTCATATGTAGTACCCTACTTGAATGTCTGCTGGTAGAAAAGAAGAAGGCAACAGATCTGATTGTAGATGGTCGTGAGCTACCATCTGGTTGGTGGGAGTTAACTCATATCCTCTGTAAGTACAGTCAGTGTGCTTCAACTTTTAGTCTTCTGTCTCTTCCATTGTTGTGTTTTTAAGAAAGGGCCTCATTATGTATCTGTGACTGGCCTGGAATTCATTGAGATTCATGCTTTTGGCTCCTGAGTCCTGGGTTCAAATGCATGAAACACCATGATCATCTCAGGAATAAAATTTTATATTGTTAACATAAATAAGCATTAGTTTAGTTAAAATGGCTAGTGCTATGCATTCTGAGACAATAATTAATTTTTATTACATTTCTTATTCACACAAAATTGAGGTCGATTTTGTTTCTAAATTAAAAAGTAGTAAATTATGGGCTATAATTAGGGGTTATTGGCTAGTGTCTAGAATTCCTGATACTAAGAGATTTAAGTTCAGCCTCTCTTACCAACAAAGAAAAATAGGGCCTGAGTAGATATCTCAGTCAATAAATTACAAACACGAAGGACCAGAGATCAAGCAAAATGCTAAATCTAGAAGGGGATGATTAAAAGTTAAACTTGTGGGACATTTGATCATTATGTGAAAATAGGGTGCCTTTTACCTTGACTGCCTAAGACACTTAATTGGTTTAATAAAAAGTTAAACGGCCAATTGCTCAAAAGGAATGGTTAGGCAGGATTGCTGGGCTGAGAGAAAAACTCAGGGGAATGAATCTAGGCCTGGACCCATGCCAGGAAGACAAAGAGGGAGCTGCAAATACAGAATAATAGACAACAGGCTAATAGACATTTGTTAAGGTATAGGAAATTGTTGGGAACAAGGTTAAGTTAAAGGTCAATCATTCATAATTTAGAAATGTCTGTGTCATTATTTGGGGATGGAATATTCCAAGAAAATCTGACAAGAAAGTCCAACTACATAATAGCACTGGAAAGGTGAGAGAGATCTGTAAGTCTCAGTGGCAGAAAAGTTTACCTTCATAAATGTGAACCTGATAAATAAGATGGACAATTGGGATTGAATTGACTTTGATATGTGATCTCTCTATTGCACTGTCTCTGTCTGTCTGTGCTTCTGCCTCTCTCTCCCCATAAATAAACACAAACACCCACACCCACACCCACACCCACCCACACACACACACACATACACACACACACAGTAAACAAACAGATATATCCCATATTGTATTGTGGTTGGTTGTCTTCACCTATTCTATCCCTGTATGTGCCTTTTCTGTTTGTTTACTCGAGAAAGGGTTTCCCTGTGTAGCCCTGCCTGACCCCAAACTCACTTTGTGTACAAGGCTAGTCTAAAACTGAAGTGATGCCTACCTCAGCATCCCTTAATACAAACTGGCTCCTTATTTAGAATTAAGGCAAAAGCTGTCAGGTTTTTCAAATTGATAAATACAAGTGAATTGATACTGCATAATCTGAACACATATTACCTGCAAAAGCAATGTATGTAGTGCCACGATACTCTGCAATGACACAGAAAATACTCTTTGAAATTGACACATTCCATCTTTTTCAAAACTTGAATCTGAAGTTAGTTCAAATTTTCTCATACACAATATGATTTGTTATTAATATTGACAAACTGTTAATTCCTAAATTCTTAAAACAATCAAAATTGTTATGAGATACATAAAAGTCCAATGAAATTTCATGCGGGAATGAATGCAGCAGCATACCTTTGATTGCCTCAAAGTTGCCACATGTTGTTGGAACAGGTTCAGCTTCTCTACGGTGGGGTCAGAGGTGATATGCGAATCATATATAGGCCTATGAAGAAGTTTACATAGTATTTCATATTGTTATAAGAGTAGTTTATGTTTATGAATTCTGTCTGTTTTACATTTTTTGAGGAATTCTACATGAGTGTACAATTCTTTTCTAGTTAATGGACACTTGTCTGTTTTTTTTTTTAATGAAACCAGATATGATTATAGTAAGGTGCAAGGATGGTAATGGAACTACAAAATAATAGGAATGCCAAATGGTTAAATTGACATACAAGGCAGTTTAAGCCTCGGGTGGTGTCACAATTTTTTAATTGTAGCACTTGGGAGACAGAAGTGCAGTGGTTATCTGTGAGTTGGAGACCACCCTTGAATACAAACTATGGGCTAAGATGGGCAGAGCTATTACACAGAGATAAACTGCCAAAAATGTAGGTTATGCCAAACAGAAAAAAATGAAAAAAGGATCACCTAATACTTCTAGCAAGAAAGAACAATTATGACTTTGTTTCGTGCTTGACTTCTCCTATGTGGTAAAAAAATAACTAGAGTCCCGATACTCCAACCTCCTTTTCAGGTTAAGATTACAGGTATCAGTCACCATGCTCAACTCCCTTTTACAATTCCTACTGTAGTAAAATATTCCTGACTTATAGCCCTGCGTGTAATATCTTTGGTAGTAAATACAGATTGCTCCAATTTATACTGTAGTAAAACACACCTGAATTATAGCCCTGCTCCAAGTTAACAACAATCTTAATGAAATTCCATCCCCACAAATGGGACAAAAGCAATATGTACTCAGCACAATCTATATTGCAAGTATAAACACAGCCAGTTTTTCACTGTCAATACAGTACTCAAATTACACAATACTTACACTAATATTCCCATGATCACCTCTTTTCCCATTACTATGAATACAGTAGATCCTGCCCCATTCCTGGTGGATAAAGAATGAAGTAGAGTGAATATTATTTATATATTGTAAAAATATAGTTTCACTAATCATTGATTAAAAACTGCCTTATATTCAGAGAAAACAGATGTGATTAGTATACTCCAAAGGTTCTCATGTGCCTAAATTCACATGAGTGAACTTGAGTGTTTAAGAAAAAAAAAAAAGGATTTTTCATGTAGCACATCTACATCAATCATATTAACTTAAGGAAAATGGTCTAATGTCATGGTCTTCTTGAAGGATCAATTATCCTTACCTTTGAAAGGCAGTCTGACTATTGGTATTACTCCATTTACAGACATGGGTGGTATGATTCTACTTTACTAGTAATGGAACATGAGATACCTCAACATTATCATTCAGCTCTCCCTAGTGTCCCATATTTTCAGAATCATCCTGGATGGCTGAGTGGTACACAGGTTTGATCATTAAAGGAGCCACAAAGTTTTAAATTTGTCTGGTAACAACTATTTGTATCACTACATATACTCGGCTCTTATGTACCCATTTATTCTCTGGTGGTGGATGGTAGATCAGACATATATATGAAGAAGGAATGGAGGACAGAAATCAAGTTTGGGGTGATACTGTCTACCTGGGTTTTTGATATAAAGCCTAACTTACAAGACTATGAGATTCTTTCCTTCATGTATTTAAGTGTGTTGCTTGTGAATGTGGTGACCACTGAAGTCACAAGTCAGTGCTGGTTTCCCTGAAATAGCAGTTCAGTACAGTTATAGTCCACCACATGGGCTAGAAACTGAAACCTGCTCTTATTCAAGAGCAGAAAAGGCATGCAATTGAACAATGTATCTTAAGCTGCTGTCTTATTTTTACGTATTTTGGAGATGGAGTTTCTCAGTCCACCTATCTCTGCCTCTCAATGTTGAAGTTAGAAGTATATGCAAACATTATGTTTTTTCACTCGAGACAAGGTTCCTATATGATGCCCTGGCTGTCTTGAAACTTACTCTGTAGAACAGGCTGGCCTTTGAAGATCTTTCTGCCTCTGACTCTGCTTCCAAAGTACTGGTGTTAAAGGCATAATCCACAACCCAGCAATCTGGATAAATTTTCAAGAATTGTGAGGAGTGAATTGAGGTTTTCATGGCTTTGAGGGAAGCAGTTTTCAAATTAATCAATTTATTCAATGTTTCCTTACCCCTCTTTCAAACAAACACCAATGCCTCCCATTTCTCTGAAGTTAAAATATTATTATGCTCTGTAAAACAAAAGAAAAAAAATTGTAAGCAGGGTGATAGGGTAACTGCCTTCCACATTTGTCATATATATCCCTCCTCCAACTAGAATGCTTTCCATTTGCAATGCTAAACTGACAACCTATTCCTCTGTCTTAGAAAACTACCAGCTGTTTTTTGAACATGACAAAATATAAGCCTAAACATATATAATTTTTTACTTTTACAAAAAGTCCCATGCGAGAGGGTAGAGAGGGCAAAAGGGAGGGAAGGATGGAGGGAGGGCTTGGGGGGGAGGGAGCGAGGAGGGAGAGGGAACTGGGATCTACATGTAAAATAATAATAATAAAAAAAAAATGCTTTGACTCCAAAATTTAAGTTGAAGAACAAGTTACTGGGGAAAAGTATTTCTATTTTTGTTTCCACAGAAAATGAAAAGATGTGGATTCCTTACAGACTAATGTGGTTTGATCACACCAGACCGCCTGAAACAGAGTACAGGCTGATCCTACATTCCAAACAGCTGGACAAAACAGCCCTACAGACTACAGCTAGGATATCTGAATCTTCTTCAAATCCCCCAAGACAGCGCCCCTTACCAGCAGGAAGTAGTTTGGAAAGAACGACGCCCAAATTCCCAAATATTGTGTATAAATGTTTGTTTTCATTTAATTGGACTTTGTTATATAAAATTAAATAAAAAATACTCTATATGCAAAAAAAAAAAAAAAAAAAACAAAAAAACAAAAAAAGCCCCATGCATTTAGGTAGCTATGTGTAGTGCAAGTATATAATTGAAGCAGTTTTCAAATTAATCAATTTATTCAATGTTTCCTTACCCCGTCTGTCAAACAAACACCAATGCCTCACATTTCTCTATGCAAGTTTATAATTGCAGCACTTGGAAGTATGGACAGATGACTGCTAATACCTTCAAGTGGGCTTGGCTACAAAGCAAGACCCTGCCTCAAAACAAATAAGTATACATAAAGAGAATTAAATGTAACCATCTCATATTTAATTATTGAAAAATACAAACCTAAAACTGACACGAATGTTAACCTAACACCAACCCTAACCTAACGTTAACCTGAAGATAACCCTAAGCATAACCATAAACTAAGAAAAACACTAACCCAAACCGTGACTCTAACCAAATCTAACGTGACTCTAACGTAATCTAACACTATGACTAACACTAATACAACTCAACCCCTAAACCTCACATGATCACCAACCTTAAAGCTACCCTAACAATCCCTAATCTGAACCCTCCACCTAACCGTAACACTAACCATAACCATAACACTAACCCTAACACTAATATTAACACTAAACCTAAGCATAACATAACCTTAACCTAAACCTATTCCAATCCATGACACTAACCCTAACCTAAAGTTACATTAACCCTAACATTACCCCTGAAACTTAACCCTAACATAAACACTAACCCCAACCCTAAGCTAATCCTAACCCTAAAAGTAACCATAATATTACAACTAACTAAATGTAACAGCAGGCAAAACCCAACACGAAAACTAAAACTAACCCAAACCTTAAACTAACACCAATGCTAACCTAACATTAACACTGACCCTAAGCCTAACCCAAACCTAACACATGCACTTACCATGACCGTGACTCTAAGCAAACCACAATCTACTGCTAACACTAACACAAACTCAAACCCAAAACCTCACATTATCACCAGCCCTAACGCTAACACTATGCAATCCCTATTCTGAACCCTCCTCCTAACCATAACAATAACCATAACCATAACACTGACGCTACCACGAATATTAACCCTAATCCTACACATATCATAAGCCTAACCTAAACCTATTCCAATCCATAAAACTAACCCTAACCATAACACTAACTCTAAACATAGTGCTAACACAAACACTAAACAGAACACTCATTTTAACCACTAAACCTAACGATAAGATTAACACCAAGTAAACTATAAACCCCACTTAAACTCTAAAAAAAAACCTGAAACGTAACATTAACGCTAAAGTAACACACACCCAAACCCAACGATAACCTTAACCCTAACCCTAAGCCTAACCTAAACTTAACACTAAAACTAACACTAATAATAAACGTAATACTAACCTAACCCTAACACAAACCGTAACCGTATCACTTGCCCTGACCATACGACAAAAACTAATGCAAATTCTAACCGTAACCCTAAACCCACTAACAAACGCTACCCCTAACACTGACTGTAACACTGTCATAAACCTCACACTAACCCTAGCACGAAGCCTAACCCTAACCTTAACCCTAACCCAAATGCTAAAGTAACGCTCACCATAATGCTAAACCTAACCCTAACCATAAAACTAGCCATAAACCTAACAGAAAGTGAAACCACGGCGCTAAACCCAACCCTACACCTACCACTAACCCTAACGCTTACCATAATCATAAGCACTAACCCTAACCCTAAAACTAACAGTAAAATCTAGACATACCACTATCACTTAAACAGACCCTGAACTATCCATTCCCCTAGCATTAACAGCATCAATATACGTAATGCACACTAAAGCAAAACACTAACTCTAACCCTAACCTAAATTAACATTAACACTAACATCAACCTGAAAGTTAACCTAACAAAAACTGTAAACCTAACCCTAAACTAACTCTAACCCTAAACATAGCAATAATGCTACCACTAACTAAATGTATCGCACAGCCAAACCCAACAATAAACCTAAAACTGACACGAACGTTAACCTAACACCAACCCTAATCTAACGTTAACTTGAAGATAACCCTAAGCATAACCATAAACTAAGAAAAACACTAACCCAAACCGTGACTCTAACCAAATCTAACGTGACTCTAACCTTAATCTAACACTATGACTAACACTAATACAACTCAAACCCTAAACCTCACATGATCACCAACCTTAAAGCTAACCCTAACAATCACTAATCTGAACCCTCCACCTAACTGAAACACTAACCATAACCATAACACTAACCCTAACACTAATATTAAGACTAAAGCTAAGCATAACATAACCTTAACCAAAACCTATTCCAATCCATGACACTAACCCTCACCTAAAGGTACATTAACTCTAACCTTAACCCTGAAACTTAACCCTAACATAAACACTAACCCCAACCCTAAGCTAATCCTAACCCTAAAAGTAACCATAATATTACAACTAACTAAATGTAACGCCAGGCAAAACCCAACACAAAAACTAAAACTAACCCAAACCTTAACCTAACACCAATGCTAACCTAACATTAACACTGACCCTAAGCCTAACCCAAACCTAACACATGCACTTACCATGACCGTGACTCTAAGCAAACCACAATCTAATGCTAAGAATAACACTAACACAAACTCAAACCCAAAACCTGACATTATCACCAACCCTAACGCTAACACTAAGCAATCCCTATTCTGAACCCTCCTCCTAACCATAACAATAATCATAACCATAACACTAACACTAACACGAATATTAACCCTAATCCTACATATATCATAAGCCTAACCTAAACCTATTCCAATCCATAAAACTAACCCTAACCATAACACTAACTCTAAACATAGTGCTAACACAAACACTAAACAGAACACTCATTCTAACCACTAACCCTAATGATAACATTAACACTAACTAAACTATAAACCCCACTTTAACTCTGAAAGAAAAACCTGAAACCTAACATTAACGCTAAAGTAACACACACCCAAAACCAACGATAACGTTAACCCTAACCCTAAGCCTAACTTAAACTTAACACTAACACTAACACTAATAATATACATAATACTAACCTAACCCTAACACAAAGCGTAACCGTATCACTTGCCCTGACCATACGACAAAAACTAATGCAAATTCTAACCGTAACCCGAAACCCACTAACAAATGCTACCCCTAACACTGACTGTAACACTGTCATAAACCTCACACTAACCCTAGCACGAAGCCTAACCCTAACATTAACCCTAACCCAAATGCTAAAGTAACGCTCACAATAATGCTCAACCTAATCCTAACCATAAAACTAGCCATAAACCTAACAGAAAGAGAAATCACAGCGTTAAACCCAACCCTACACCTACCACTAAGACTAACGGTTACCATAAACATAACCACTAACCCTAACACTAAAACTAACAGTAAAATCTAGACATACCACTATCACTGAAAATGACCCTGAACTATCCATTCCCCTAGCATTAACAGCATCATTATAGGTAATTCACACTAAACAAAACACTAACACTAACCCTAACCTAAACTAACATTAACACTAACATCAACCTGAAAGTTAACCCTAACAAAAACTGTAAACCTAACCCTAACCTAACTCTAACCCTAAACATAACAATAATGCTCCCACTAAGTAAATGTATTGCACAGCTAAAACCCAACACTAAACCGAAAACTGACACGACGTTAACCTAACACTAACCCTAACCTAACGCTAACCTGACGATAAACCTAAGCATAACCATAAACTAAGAAAAACACTAACCCGAACCGTGACTCTAACCAAATCTAACGTGACTCTAACCTTAATGTAACACTATGACTAACACTAACACAACTCAAATCCTAAACCTCACATGATCACCAACCTTAAAGCTAACTCTAACAATCACTAATCTGAACCCTCCACCTAACCGTAACACTAACCATAACCATAACACTAACCCTAACACTAATATTAAGACTATAGCTAAGCATAACATAACCTTAACCTAAACCTATTCCAATCCATGACACTAACCCTCACCTAAAGGTACATTAACTCTAACCTTAACCCTGAAACTTAACCCTAACATAAACACTAACCCCAACCCTAAGCTAATCCTAACCCTAAAAGTAAGCATAATATTACAACTAACTAAATGTAACGCCAGGCAAAACCCAACACGAAAACTAAAACTAACCCAAACCTTAACCTAACACCAATGCTAACCTAACATTAACACTGACTCTAAGCCTAACCCAAACCTAACACATGCACTTACCATGACCGTGACTCTAAGCAAACCACAATCTAATGCTAAGAATAACACTAACACAAACTCAAACCCAAAACCTGACATTATCACCAACCCTAACGCTAACACTAAGCAATCCCTATTCTGAACGCTCCTCCTAACCATAACAATAATCATAACCATAACACTAACACTAACACGAATATTAACCCTAATCCTACGTATATCATAAGCCTAACCTAAACCTATTCCAATCCATAAAACTAACCCTAACCATAACACTAACTCTAAACATAGTGCTAACACAAACACTAAACAGAACACTCATTCTAACCACTAACCCTAATGATAACATTAACACTAACTAAACTATAAACCCCACTTTAACTCTGAAAGAAAAACCTGAAACCTAACATTAACGCTAAAGTAACACACACCCAAAACCAACGATAACGTTAACCCTAACCCTAAGCCTAACTTAAACTTAACACTAACACTAACACTAATAATATACATAATACTAACCTAACCCTAACACAAAGCGTAACCGTATCACTTGCCCTGACCATACAACAAAAACTAATGCAAATTCTAACCGTAACCCGAAACCCACTAACAAACGCTACCCCTAACACTGACTGTAACCCTGTCATAAACCTCACACTAACCCTAGCACGAAGCCTAACCCTAACCTTAACCCTAACCCAAATGCTAAAGTAACGCTCACCATAATGCTAAACCTAACCCTAACCATAAAACTAGCCATAAACCTAACAGAAAGTGAAACCACGGCGCTAAACCCAACCCTACACCTACCACTAACCCTAACGCTTACCATAATCATAAGCACTAACCCTAACCCTAAAACTAACAGTAAAATCTAGACATACCACTATCACTTAAACAGACCCTGAACTATCCTTTCCCCTAGCATTAACAGCATCAATATACGTAATGCACACTAAAGCAAAACACTAACTCTAACCCTAACCTAAATTAACATTAACACTAACACAACCTGAAAGTTAACCTAACAAAAACTGTAAACCTAACCCTAACCTAACTCTAACCCTGAACATAGCAATAATGCTACCACTAACTAAATGTATCGCACAGCCAAAACCCAACACTAAACCTAAAACTGACACGAACGTTAACCAAACACCAACCCTCACCTAATGGTAACCTGATGATAACCCTAAGCATAACCTTAACCTAAGACAAACACTAACCCAAACCGTGACTCTAACGAAATATAACGTGACTCTAACGTAATCTCACACTATGACTAACACTAACACAACTCAAACCCTAAAGCTCACATGATCACCAACCTTAAAGCTAACCCTAACAATCCCTAATTGGAACCCATCACCTAACCGTAACACTAACCATAACCATAACACTAACCCTAATAAAAATATTAAGACTAAAGCTAAGCATAACATAACCTTAACCTAAACCTATTCCAATCCATGACACTAACCCTTACCTAAAGTTACATTAAACCTAACATTACCCCTGAAACTTAACCCTAACATAAACACTAACCCCAACCCTAAGCTAATCCTAACCCTAAAAGTAACTATAATATTACAACTAACTAAATGTAACACCAGGCAAAACCCAACACGAAAACTAAAACTAACCCAAACCTTAACCTAACACCAATGCTAACCTAACATTAACACTGAACCCTAAGCCTAACCCAAACCTAACACATGCACTTACCATGACCGTGACTCTAAGCAAACCACAATCTAATACTAAGACTAACACGAACACAAACTCAAACCCAAAACCTCACATTATCACCAACCCTAACTCTAACACTAAGCAATCCCTATTCTGAACCCTCCTCCTAACCATAACAATAACCATAACCATAACACTGACGCTACCACTAATATTAACCCTAAACCTAAGCATATCATAAGCCTAACCTAAACCTATTCCAATCCATAAAACTAACCCTAACCATAACACTAACTCTAAACATAGTGCTAACACAAACACTAAACAGAACACTCATTCTAACCACTAACCCTAACGATAACATTAACACTAACTAAACTATAAACCCCACTTTAACTTTAAAAAAAAAACCTGAAACCTAACATTAACGCTAAAGTATCACACACCCAAAACCAACGATAACCTTAACCCTAACTCTAAGCCTAACCTAATCTTAACACTAACACTAACACTAATAATATACATAATACTAACGTAACCCTAACACAAAGCGTAACCGTATCACTTGCCCTGACCATACGACAAAAACTAATGCAAATTCTAACCATAACCCGAAACCCACTAACAAAGGCTACCCCTAACACTGACTGTAACACTGTCATAAACCTCACACTAACCCTAGCACGAAGCCTAACCCTAACCTTAACCCTAACCCAAATGCTAAAGTAACGCTCACCATAATGCTAAACCTAACCCTAACCATAAAACTAGCCATAAACCTCACAGAAAGTGAAACCACGGCGCTAAACCCAACCCTACACCTACCACTAACCCTAACGCTTACCATAAACATAAGCACTAACCCTAACCCTAAAACTAACAGTAAAATCTAGACATACCACTATCACTTAAACAGACCCTGAACTATCCATTCCCCTAGCATTAACAGCATCAATATACGTAATGCACACTAAAGCAAAACACTAACTCTAACCCTAACCTAAATTAACATTAACACTAACATCAACCTGAAAGTTAACCTAACAAAAACTGTAAACCTAACCCTAACCTAACTCTAACCCTAAACATAGCAATAATGCTACCACCAACTAAATGTATCGCACAGCCAAACCCAACAATAAACCTAAAACTGACACGAACGTTAACCTAACACCAACCCTAACCTAACGTTAACTTGAAGATAACCCTAAGCATAACCATAAACTAAGACAAACACTAACACAAACCGTGACTCTAACCAAATCTGACGTGAATCCAACGTAATCTAACACTATGACTAACACTAACACAACTCAAACCCTACACCTCACATGATCACCAACCTTAAAGCTACCCTAACAATCCCTAATCTGAACCCTCCACCTAACCGTAACACTAACCATAACCATAACACTAACCCTAACACAAATATTAAGACTAAAGCTAAGCATAACATAACCTTAACCTAAACCTATTCCAATCCATGACACTAACCCTAACCTAAAGTTACATTAACCCTAACATTACCCCTGAAACTTAACCCTAACATAAACACTAACCCCAACCCTAAGCTAATCCTAACACTAAAAATAACCATAATATTACAACTAACTAAATGTAACACCAGGCAAAACCCAACACGAAAAACTAAAACTAACCCAAACCTTAACCTAACACCAATGCTAACCTAACATTAACACTGACACTAAGCCTAACCCAAACCTAACACATGCACTTACCATAACCGTGACTCTAAGCAAACCACAATCTAATGCTAACACTAACACAAACTCAAACCCAAAACCTGACATTATCACCAACCCTAACGCTAACACTAAGCAATCCCTATTCTGAACCCTCCTCCTAACCATAACAATAACCATAACCATAACACTGACGCTACCACGAATATTAACCCTAATCCTAAGCATATCATAAGCCTAACCTAAACCTATTCCAATCCATAAAACTAACCCTAACCATAACACTAACTCTAAACATAGTGCTAACACAAACACTAAACAGAACACTCATTCTAACCACTAACCCTAACGATAAGATTAACACCAAGTAAACTATAAACCCCACTTAAACTCTAAAAAAAAACCTGAAACATAACATTAACGCTAAAGTAACACACACCCAAACCCAACGATAACCTTAACCCTAACCCTAAGCCTAACCTAAACTTAACACTAACACTAACACTAATAATAAACGTAATACTAACCTAACCCTAACACAAAGCGTAACCGTATCACTTCACTGACCATACGACAAAAACTAATGCAAACTCTAACCGTAACCCTAAACCCACTAACAAAGGCTACCCCTAACACTGACTGTAACCCTGTCATAAACCTCACACTAACCCTAGCACGAAGCCTAACCCTAACGATAACCCTAACCCAAATCCTAAAGTAACGCTCACCATAATGCTCAACCTAACCCTAACCATAAAACTAGCCATAAACCTAACAGAAAGTGAAACCACGGCGTTAAACCCAACCCTACACCTACCACTAAGACTAACGGTTACCATAATCATAACCACTAACCCTAACCCTAAAACTAACAGTAAAATCTAGACATTCCACTATCACTGAAAATGACCCTGAGCTATCCATTCCCCTAGCATTAACAGCATCATTATAGGTAATTCACACTAAACAAAACACTAACACTAACCCTAACCTAAACTAACATTAACACTAACATCAACCTGAAAGTTAACCTAACAAAAACTGTAAACCTAACCCTAAACTAACTCTAACCCTAAACATAGCAATAATGCTACCACTAACTAAATGTATCGCACAGCCAAACCCAACAATAAACCTAAAACTGACACGAACGTTAACCTAACACCAACCCTAACCTAACGTTAACTTGAAGATAACCCTAAGCATAACCATAAACTAAGAAAAACACTAACCCAAACCGTGACTCTAACCAAATCTAACGTGACTCTAACCTTAATCTAACACTATGACTAACACTAATACAACTCAAACCCTAAACCTCACATGATCACCAACCTTAAAGCTAACCCTAACAATCACTAATCTGAACCCTCCACCTAACCGTAACACTAACCATAACCATAACACTAACCCTAACACTAATATCAAGACTAAAGCTAAGCATAACATAACCTTAACCTAAACCTATTCCAATCCATGACACTAACCCTCACCTAAAGATACATTAACTCTAACCTTAACCCTGAAACTTAACCCTAACATAAACACTAACCCCAACCCTAAGCTAATCCTAACCCTAAAAGTAACCATAATATTACAACTAACTAAATGTAACGCCAGGCAAAACCCAACACAAAAACTAAAACTAACCCAAACCTTAACCTAACACCAATGCTAACCTAACATTAACACTGACCCTAAGCCTAACCCAAACCTAACACATGCACTTACCATGACCGTGACTCTAAGCAAACCACAATCTAATGCTAAGAATAACACTAACACAAACTCAAACCCAAAACCTGACATTATCACCAACCCTAACGCTAACACTAAGCAATCCCTATTCTGAACCCTCCTCCTAACCATAACAATAACCATAACCATAACACTAACACTAACACGAATATTAACCCTAATCCTACACATATCATAAGCCTAACCTAAACCTATTCCAATCCATAAAACTAACCCTAATCATAACACTAACTCTAAACATAGTGCTAACACAAACACTAAACAGAACACTCATTCTAACCACTAACCCTAATGATAACATTAACACTAACTAAACTATAAACCCCACTTTAACTCTGAAAGAAAAACCTGAAAACTAACATTAACGCTAAAGTAACACACACACCCAAAACCAACGATAACGTTAACCCTAACCCTAAGCCTAACTTAAACTTAACACTAACACTAACACTAATAATATACATAATACTAACCTAACCCTAACACAAAGCGTAACCGTATCACTTGCCCTGACCATACGACAAAAACTAATGCAAATTCTAACCGTAACCCGAAACCCACTAACAAAGGCTACCCCTAACACTGACTGTAACACTGTCATAAACCTCACACTAACCCTAGCACGAAGCCTAACCCTAACCTTAACCCTAACCCAAATGCTAAAGTAACGCTCACCATAATGCTAAACCTAACCCTAACCATAAAACTAGCCATAAACCTAACAGAAAGTGAAACCACGGCGCTAAACCCAACCCTACACCTACCACTAAGACTAACGGTTACCATAATCATAACCACTAACCCTAACCCTAAAACTAACAGTAAAATCTAGACATACCACTATCACTTAAAATGACCCTGAACTATCCATTCCCCTAGCATTAACAGCATCATTATAGGTAATTCACACTAAACAAAACACTAACACTAACCCTAACCTAAACTAACATTAACACTAACATCAACCTGAAAGTTAACCCTAACAAAAACTGTAAACCTAACCCTAACCTAACTCTAACCCTAAACATAAAAATAATGCTCCCACTAAGTAAATGTATTGCACAGCTAAAACCCAACACTAAACCGAAAACTGACACGAACGTTAACCTAACACTAACCCTAACCTAACACTAACCTGACGATAACCCTAAGCATAACCATAAACTAAGAAAAACACTAACCCAAACCGTGACTCTAACCAAATCTAACGTGACTCTAACCTTAATGTAACACTATGACTAACACTAACACAACTCAAACCCTAAACCTCACATGATCACCAACCTTAAAGCTAACTCTAACAATCACTAATCTGAACCCTCCACCTAACCGTAACACTAACCATAACCATAACACTAACCCTAACACTAATATTAAGACTAAAGCTAAGCATAACATAACCTTAACCTAAACCTATTCCAATCCATGACACTAACCCTCACCTAAAGATACATTAACTCTAACCTTAACCCTGAAACTTAACCCTAACATAAACACTAACCCCAACCCTAAGCTAATCCTAACCCTAAAAGTAACCATAATATTACAACTAACTAAATGTAATGCCAGGCAAAACCCAACACGAAAACTAAAACTAACCCAAACCTTAACCTAACACCAATGCTAACCTAACATTAACACTGACTCTAAGCCTAACCCAAACCTAACACATGCACTTACCATGATCGTGACTCTAAGCAAACCACAATCTAATGCTAAGAATAACACTAACACAAACTCAAACCCAAAACCTGACATTATCACCAACCCTAACGCTAACACTAAGCAATCCCTATTCTGAACCCTCCTCCTAACCATAACAATAACCATAACCATAACACTAACGCTAACACGAATATTAACCCTAATCCTAAGCATATCATAAGCCTAACCTAAACCTATTCCAATCCATAAAACTAACCCTAACCATAACACTAACTCTAAACATAGTGCTAACACAAACACTAAACAGAACACTCATTCTAACCACTAACCCTAATGATAACATTAACACTAACTAAACTATAAACCCCACTTTAACTCTGAAAGAAAAACCTGAAACCTAACATTAACGCTAAAGTACCACACACCCAAAACCAACGATAACGTTAACCCTAACCCTAAGCCTAACTTAAAATTAACACTAACACTAACACTAATAATATACATAATACTAACCTAACCCTAACACAAAGCGTAACCGCATCACTTGCCCTGACCATACAACAAAAACTAATGCAAATTCTAACCGTAACCCTAAACCCACTAACAAACGCTACCCCTAACACTGACTGTAACACTGTCATAAACCTCACACTAACCCTAGCACGAAGCCTAACCCTAACCTTAACCCTAACCCAAATGCTAAAGTAACGCTCACCATAATGCTAAACCTAACCCTAACCATAAAACTAGCCATAAACCTAACAGAAAGTGAAACCACGGCGCTAAACCCAACCCTACACCTACCACTAACCCTAACGGTTACCATAATCATAACCACTAACCCTAACCCTAAAACTAACAGTAAAATCTAGACATACCACTATCACTTAAACAGACCCTGAACTATCCTTTCCCCTAGCATTAACAGCATCAATATACGTAATGCACACTAAAAGCAAAACACTAACTCTAACCCTAACCTAAATTAACATTAACACTAACATCAACCTGAAAGTTAACCTAACAAAAACTGTAAACCTAACCCTAACCTAACTCTAACCCTAAACATAGCAATAATGCTACCACTAACTAAATGTATCGCACAGCCAAAACCCAACACTAAACCTAAAACTGACACGAACGTTAACCTAACACCAACCCTCACCTAATCGTAACCTGATGATAACCCTAAGCATAACCTTAACCTAAGACAAACACTAACCCAAACCGTGACTCTAACGAAATCTAACGTGACTCTAACGTTAATCTCACACTATGACTAACACTAACACAACTCAAACCCTAAAGCTCACATGATCACCAACCTTAAAGCTAACCCTAACAATCCCTAATCTGAACCCTCCACCTAACCGTAACACTAACCATAACCATAACACTAACCCTAATAAAAATATTAAGACTAAAGCTAAGCATAACATAACCTTAACCTAAACCTATTCCAATCCATGACACTAACCCTCACCTAAAGTTACATTAAACCTAACATTACCCCTGAATCTTAACCCTAACATAAACACTAACCCCAACCCTAAGCTAATCCTAACCCTAAAAGTAACCATAATATTACAACTAACTAAATGTAACACCAGGCAAAACCCAACACGAAAACTAAAACTAACCCAAACCTTAACCTAACACCAATGCTAACCTAACATTAACACTGAACCCTAAGCCTAACCCAAACCTAACACATGCACTTACCATGACCGTGACTCTAAGCAAACCACAATCTAATACTAAGACTAACACTAACCCAAACTCAAACCCAAAACCTCACATTATCACCAACCCTAACTCTAACACTAAGCAATCCCTATTCTGAACCCTCCTCCTAACCATAACAATAACCATAACCATAACACTGACACTAACACGAATATTAACCCTAATCCTAAGCATATCATAAGCCTAACCTAAACCTATTCCAATCCATAAAACTAACCCTAACCATAACACTAACTCTAAACATAGTGCTAACACAAACACTAAACAGAACACTCATTCTAACCACTAACCCTAACGATAACATTAACACTAACTAAACTATAAACCCCACTTTAACTTTGAAAAAAAAACCTGAAACCTAACATTAACGCTAAAGTATCACACACCCAAAACCAACGATAACCTTAACCCTAACTCTAAGCCTAACCTAATCTTAACACTAACACTAACACTAATAATATACATAATACTAACCTAACCCTAACACAAAGCGTAACCGTATCACTTGCCCTGACCATATGACAAAAACTAATGCAAATTCTAACCGTAACCAGAAACCCACTAACAAACGCTACCCCTAACACTGACTGTAACACTGTCATAAACCTCACACTAACCCTAGCACGAAGCCTAACCCTAACCTTAACCCTAACCCAAATGCTAAAGTAACGCTCACCATAATGCTAAACCTAACCCTAACCATAAAACTAGCCATAAACCTAACAGAAAGTGAAACCACGGCGCTAAACCCAACCCTACACCTACCACTAACCCTAACGCTTACCATAATCATAAGCACTAACCCTAACCCTAAAACTAACAGTAAAATCTAGACATACCACTATCACTTAAACAGACCCTGAACTATCCATTCCCCTAGCATTAACAGCATCAATATAGGTAATGCACACTAAACAAAACACTAACTCTAACCCTAACCTAAATTAACATTAACACTAACATCAACCTGAAAGTTAACCTAACAAAAACTGTAAACCTAACCCTAACCTAACTCTAACCCTAAACATAGCAATAATGCTACCACTAACTAAATGTATCGCACAGCTAAAACCCAACAATAAACCTAAAACTGACACGAACGTTAACCTAACACCAACCCTAACCTAACGTTAACCTGAAGATAACCCTAAGCATAACCATAAACTAAGACAAACACTAACCCAAACCGTGACTCTAACCAAATCTGACGTGAATCCAACCTTAATCTAACACTATGACTAACACTAACACAACTCAAACCCTACACCTCACATGATCACCAACCTTAAAGCTAACCCTAACAATCCCTAATCTGAACCCTCCACCTAACCGTAACACTAACCATAACCATAACACTAACCCTAACACAAATATTAAGACTAAAGCTAAGCATAACATAACCTTAACCTAAACCTATTCCAATCCATGACACTAACCCTAACCTAAAGTTACATTAACCCTAACATTACCCCTGAAACTTAACCCTAACATAAACACTAACCCCAACCCTAAGCTAATCCTAACACCAAAATTAACCATAATATTACAACTAACTAAATGTAACGCCAGGCAAAACCCAACACGAAAACTAAAACTAACCCAAACCTTAACCTAACACCAATGCTAACCTAACATTAACACTGACTCTAAGCCTAACCCAAACCTAACACATGCACTTACCATGACCGTGACTCTAAGCAAACCACAATCTAATGCTAAGAATAACACTAACACAAACTCAAACCCAAAACCTCACATTATCACCAACCCTAACGCTAACACTAAGCAATCACTATTCTGAACCCTCCTCCTAACCATAACAATAACCATAACCATAACACTGACGCTAACACGAATATTAACCCTAATCCTAAGCATATCATAAGCCTAACCTAAACCTATTCCAATCCATAAAACTAACCCTAACCATAACACTAACTCTAAACATAGTGCTAACACAAACACTAAACATAACACCCATTCTAACCACTAACCCTAATGATAACATTAACACTAACTAAACTATAAACCCCACTTTAACTCTGAAAAAAAAACCTGAAACCTAACATTAACGCTAAAGTACCACACACCCAAAACCAACGATAACCTTAACCCTAACCCTAAGCCTAACCTAAAATTAACACTAACACTAACACTAATAATAAACATAATACTAACCTAACCCTAACACAAAGCCTAAACGTATCACTTGCCCTGACCATACAACAAAAACTAATGCAAACTCTAACCGTAACCCGAAACCCACTAACAAACGCTACCCCCTAACACTGACTGTAACACTGTTATAAACCTCACACTAACCCTAGCACGAAGCCTAACCCTAACCTTAACCCTAACCCAAATCCTAAAGTAACGCTCACCATAATGCTCAACCTAACCCTAACCATAAAACTAGCCATAAACCTAACAGAAAGTGAAACCACGGTGCTAAACCCAACCCTACACCTACCACTAACCCTAACGCTTACCATAATCATAAGCACTAACCCTAACCCTAAAACTAACAGTAAAATCTAGACATACCACTATCACTTAAACAGACCCTGAACTATCCATTCCCCTAGCATTACCAGCATCAATATACGTAATGCAAACTAAAGCAAAACACTAACACTAACCCTAACCTAAACTAACATTAACACTAACATCAACCTGAAAGTTAACCTAACAAAAACTGTAAACCTAACCCTAACCTAACTCTAACCCTAAACATGACAATAATGCTCCCACTAACTAAATGTATCGCACAGCTAAAACCCAACACTAAACCGAAAACTGACACGAACGTTAACCTAACACTAACCCTAACCCATACGCTAACCTGACGATAAACCTAAGCATAACCATAACCTAAGAAAAACACTAACCCAAACCGTGACTCTAATCAAATCTAACGTGACTCTAACGTAATCTAACACTATGACTAACACTAACACAACTCAAACCCTAAACCTCACATGATCACCAACCTTAAAGCTAACCCTAACAATCCCTAATCTGAACCCTCCACCTAACCATAACACTAACCATAACAATAACACTAACCCTAACAATAATATTAAGACTAAAGCTAAGCATAACATAACCTTAACCTAAACCTATTCCAATCCATGACACTAACCCTAACCTAAAGTTACATTAACCCTAACATTAACCCTGAAACTTAACCCTAACATAAACACTAACCCCAACACTAAGCTAATCCTAACCCTAAAAGTAACAATAATATTACAACTAACTAAATATAACACCAGGCAAGCCTAACACGAAAACTAAAACTAACCCAAATCTTAACCTAACACCAATCCTAACCTAACACTAACACTGAACCGTAAGCCTAACCCAAACCTAACACATGCACTTACCATGACCGTGACTCTAAGCAAACCACAATCTAATGCTAAGACTAACACGAACACAAACTCAAACACAAAACCTCACATTATCACCATCCCTAACGCTAACACTAAGCAATCCCTATTCTGAACCCTCCTCCTAACCATAACAATAACCATAACCATAACACTGACGCTACCACGAATATTAACCCTAATCCTACACATATCATAAGCCTAACCTAAACCTATTCCAATCCATAAAACTAACCCTAACCATAACACTAACTCTAAACATAGTGCTAACACAAACAATAAACAGAACACTCATTCTAACCACTAACCCTAATGATAACATTAACACTAACTAAACTATAAACCCCACTTTAACTCTAAAAAAAAAACTGAAACCTAACATTAACGCTAAAGTAACATACACCCAAAACCCAACAATAACCTTAACCCTAACCCTAAGCCTAACCTAAACTTAACACTAACACTAACACTAATAATATACGTAAAACTAACCTAACGCTAACACAAAGCATAACCGTATAACTTGACCTGACCATAGGACAAAAACTAATGCAAACTCTAACCGTAACCCCAAACCCACTAACAAACGCTACCACTAACACTGAATGTAACCCTGTCATAAACGTCACACTAACCCTAGCACGAAGCCTAACCCTAACCTTAACCCTAACCCAAATGCTAAAGTAACGCTCACCATAATGCTAAACCTAACCCTAACCATAAAACTAGCCATAAACCTAACAGAAAGTGAAACCACGGCGCTAAACCCAACCCTACACCTACCACTAACCCTAACGCTTACCATAATCGTAAGCACTAACCCTAACCCTAAAACTAACAGTAAAATCTAGACATACCACTATCACTTAAACTGACCCTGAACTATCTATTCCCCTAGCATTAACAGCATCAATATACGTAATGCACACTAAAGCAAAAACACTAACACTAACCCTAACCTAAACTAACATTAAGACTAACATCAACCTGAAAGTTAACCCTAACAAAAACTGTAAATCTAACCCTAACCTATCTCTAACCCTAAACATAACAATAATGCTACCACCTACTAAATGTATCGCACAGCCAAAACCCAACACTAAATCTAAAACTGACACGAACGTTAACCTAACACCAACCCTAACCTAAAGCTAACACTGACGATAACCCTAAGCATAACCATTACCTAAGACAAACACTAACCCAAACCGTGACTCTAACCAAATCTAACGTGACTCTAACGTAATCTATCACTATGACTAACACTAACACAACTAAAACCATAAACCTCACATGATCACCAACCTTAAAGCTAACCCTAACAATCCCTAATCTGAACCCTCCACCGAACCGTAACACTAACCATAACCATAACACTAACCTTAACACTAATATTAAGACTAAACCTAAGCATAACATAACCTTAACCTAAAACTATTCCAATCCTTGACACTAACCCTAACCTAACCCTGAAACTTAACCCTAACATAAACACTAACCCCAACCCTAAGCTAATCCTAACCCTAAAAGTAACCATAATACTACAACTAACTAAATGTAATGCCCAGCCAAAACCCAACACAAAAACTAAAACTAACCCAAACCTTTACCTAACACCAATCCTAACACTAACACTGAACCCTAAGCCTAACCCAAACCTAACACATGCACTTACCATAACCGTGACTCTAAGCAAACCACAATCTAATGCTAAGACTAACACTAACACAAACTCATACCCAAAACCTCACATTATCACCAACCCTAACGATAACACTAAGCAATCCCTATTCTGAACCCTCCTCCTAACCATAACAATAACCATAACCATAACACTAACACTAACCCGAATATTAACCCTAATCCTAAGCATATCATAAGCCTAACCTAAACCTATTCCAATCCATAAAACTAACCCTAACCATAACACTAACTCTAAACATAGTGCTAACACAAACACTAAACAGAACACTCATTCTAACCACTAACCCTAACGATAACATTAACACTAACTAAACTATAACCTAAATTTACCTCTAAAAAAAACCTGAAACCTAACCCTACCACTAATAATAACGCTAAAGTAGCACGAACCCATAACCCAACAATAACCTTAACTCTAACCCTAGGCCTAACCTAAAGTTAACACTAAAACTAACACTAATAATAAACCTAACCCTAACACAAAGCATAACCGTATCACTTGATCTGACCATACTACTAAACCAATGCAAACTTTGACCTTATCCCTAAACGAACTAAGAAACACTACCCCTAATACTAACTGTAACCCTAACAAAATCGAATGGTAACCATAACAAGAAGCCTAACCCTAACCTAAACCCTAACCCAAATACTAAACTAACGGTCACCATAAAGCTAAAGCTAACCCTAACCATATAACTAACCATAACCTTAAGAGATAGTGTAACCACGGCGATAAACCAACCCTACACTTAACAATAACCCTTATTCTTACCATAATCTTTACCACTAACCCTATACCTAAAACTAACACTATAAATCTAGACATACCACTATCACTTAAACTGACCCTGAACTATCCATTACACTAGCATTAACAGTATCACTTTACGTATTGCAATTAAAACAAAATACTAACACGAACCCTAACCTAAACTAACATTAACACTAACATCAAACTGAAATTTAACCCTAACAAAAACTGTAAACCTAACCCTAACCTAACTCTAACCGTAACATAACAATAATGCTACCACTAACTAAATGTTTCACACAGCCAAAACATAACACTAAACCTAAAATTAACACGAACGTTAACCTAACACCAACGCTAACCAAACGCTAACACTGACGATAACCCTAAGCATAACCATAAGCTAGGACAAACACTAAACCAATCCGTGACTCTAACCAAACTAAAGTAATCTAACACTAAGTCTAACACTAACATAACACAAACCCTAAACCTCACATTATCACCCACGTTAAAGCTAACCCTAACCATCCCTACTCTGAACCCTCCACCTAACCATAACACTAACCATAACCATAATACCATAGCACAGCTACATCCCTGCAGCCCCTCTGGGGTTGTCTTAGCAGCACGTGGCCCCTAATAAGACCCCTCCACTGATTGTCTTGCATTTTGCCATCCATAGTTGCCAAGCATCCACTGCCTGGTGTCCTCACCTGCAATGGCCGCCTTGGGTTGGTAGCTGGAGAAGACCTTGCTGTCTGTCAGATGGGTGAGCATGGCCACTGTGTGTCCAAGCAGGATCCCCATACCCAGCATCATCAGCAGCATGAAGAAGTAGAGAACTGACCACAGCTGGGACACTTCCATGCTTCTAATGGCCTCAGTGTAGACGATAAAGACCAGGCCCATGCCCTGGACAGCCTGCAGATGATTAATAGACACCAGATACTCGTGTGAGTCAGAGGGGACAAGAGTGGAACACCATAGTTCGGACGTGGAAGGTCTCTCCTCCATGTGTTGCTGCACACTTCCAGGTGTGTAACTGTAACACCAAAAATAAAAACCCAGATACAGATATTGGGGTTCAAGCATCAAGCTGAAGGTCAGAGCAGCAAAGCAGCCAAGACACTAGCCCTTACTTCTACCTCAGTCTAAAAGGGGGGTGATCCTGTCCCTGCAAGATCTCTAGTAAACCTCAGAATGCTGCCTCTCCTCAGGGTGCCTAGAGACCAAATCTCACAATGCAGCCTGAGACATTGGGTTTCTGTTTTTTATATGCCTCTCTAGAGCTGGGATTAAAGGCATGAGCTCTGGTAATCTTATAGACTGATTCACTCTAGTGTATCCCTGGGGGTTTCAAACTCACAGAAATCCACCCAAAGCGTGTGCCACCACTGCCTGGCTAGCTGGTATGGATGCTGGGATTAAAGGTATGTGTCACCTTTGGCTGATTGCAATAGCTTTTGACTGGCTTTGCTTTTTGAATCCTCGGGCAAGCTTTGACAAATCATACATAATATATCACCACATATAAATTTGTGGACTTTCAGAGCTGGGCTCTCACTGGAGATAGTAGACCATTGGGTGAGTGCCTTGAAGTTTTGTAGCCCGCTGTCACTTCCTGTCTGTTCTTGGCTTCCTTGCCCATCAATAGTTAGAGTCTTAGGGCTCATGAGTCTATTGTCATGAATTGTACAATCCTTCTCCACCATGATAGATTGTACCTCTCACTCAGGAGAGCAAAATAAGTACCTCCCTCATGACCGCGTTAGGTATTTGGTTATAGCAACACAATTTTTTATTGAACGATACATAAATGTAAATAAGCTCAGTGGAGTAAGCACAGTGGGAATAGTAGGCTTCAGAAACAGATAAGTATAACATGACTCTGAGATTTTTAACTGAATATTAGATATCACACAACAATTATTTCACTATTATTAGCAGGAGCCATCAATTCTAAACAATGTCCGTGTTAAAATACTCCCTATTGGGGTACTCTGATCTCACTTTCCTGCCCATGACTACCACCGAAAGCAACACATCAAAGACAATTGGAATCAATGACTTAGAAACAACAATAATGTTTTCAATGATTAACATAATTATTGGTTTAAATGGTCACTGTAATGTTAATATTGGATTAGTTATGGCTGAAGAGAGAAGGAGTAGACAGGGAGTTATTTCTCATGGTAATTCTATTCAATCAAATGTAGTTCGACTGAAATATGCAAAAATTAGACTAATGGTGTCTGTATACACTGTGAACCTTATTCTATCTTGATGTGTAATGGACTTCAATCGTAGAACAAGCTGCTGAACCTCAGATAATCACATCAGCTAGCCTGTGCGTGCCAGGTAGCCAACTGCTTGAAACAAGGTTCAAAAAAAGCAAATACAAGTTTTACCCAACGAGCACTCTGTATACATCATTGCCATTTTCTTTTTAAAATTTTATTTCATATGTATTGGTGTTTTGCTTACATGCATGTGTGTGTGTGCGCGCACGTGCGTGTGTGTTTGTGTGTGTTTGTGTATGTGTGTGAGACAGACCGACAGAGAGAGAGACACACACACACACACAGAGAGAGAGAGAGAGAGAGAGAGAGAGAGAGAGAGAGAGAAATGCTCTGAAGGTTGAGTTAAAGGTAGCTGTAGCATGCCTTGTGGGTGCTGAGAATAGAACCCATGTCCTCTGGAAAAGCAGCTAGTTTTCTGAACCACTGAGCTTCATGTCCACTTTCTGTACATTATTTTCTTTTCTTGTGGTATCCTGCACATGTTAGGGTAGAACATGTTTAATTTCATTTTGCCCAGTATGTTTTCTAACTATAGAGTCAAGCCAATTAAGGTCTATGAGAGTAATTCTGTCTTACCTGTCTCTCTCCATGCCCTCCTCCTCCCTCCACCCCCTCCCCTTTGGAGTTAGCTGGCTGAGGCAGAGCAAGGAGACTTTTGTTACTGACAGCCACTAGGTGGTGCTGCTGCCTCCTGAATGAGCCAAAGCTTCCTCCTGTCTGCTGTTTGGGTCACCAGCAGAAGTGCAAGATTCCCTGAGTTCCTACCTCCTCCCCATTGCTTTACATCACTTCTAGGATATATCATGTGTCCCTTCTTCAGTCACCCCCAAGAGCTGAGGTCCTGGCCTCTCTTTGACTTTATTCTAATCTGAAACATCCACTTCCTGGCCTGTCCCGTTCTCCCTGAAAACTGGCATTTTTTCCTAGATGACCATTTAAACTTCTTAACCTTGGGTGATCCAGAAACTGGTCACCATATCTTTTAAAGCTTGAAAATGTCATAAGCTGAGGGAGTGCATAAGAGTAGAGGATAAAATAAGTCAGTTTGGAAATGCCACAAATTATAAGCCTTTTCTTTGGTTCACAAACCTTTTCATGGCAGAATACTTGCGAGGGTTGTGGGAAAGGGGGAGCCAACATTCTCAATACCTAACTTACTGGAGATGACTCAGTATGTCATGGGACCCTGGCTCTTCTTCAAGAGACAGTGGGGAGTGTTTCTCAATGGACAGCCTGCCGTTTAGAGCGTCATGGCTGGTTTTTACCTAAACCAAAACCATCAGAAAAATCTAAGGTAGAGGAAGGCATGGCACAGCTCTTTGACCCAGATCACACCCAAACAACCTCTGAATCCCCTTATATGACCTCACTCAACAGGGCTGGGTGAGTGGAGGGCATGAGTTTCCCCAGGGTTCCTTGTTGCAGCTGATGCTGCTGCTGGTGCTTGGCAGAAAATTGGAAATCCAAACACCCCACCAGTGGTTCTCAGCATGTAGTCCCAGAACACCAAGGAATGTCTGAGATGTTGGACTTCAACCCAGGCCCCCTCGCTTAAAACATCTTCAGGCACTCGTCCAGTTTTCACAAGATACCCCTATGATATGATAACGCCCAGGCTTGGAGGCTGCCCTAATTAGGAATATCGGCCCCAGAAATATATCCCATCACCGGGGAGGTAAAACATATCCCAGTGCTGGCCAGGGCAACAAGGTAAAAAACTGACACGTCCATGGGCTGTCTTTTCAAACTGGACTCCAGTCAGGTTTCTTGAAAAGCTCTGATGGTGGAAGATCACAGAATCTAGTCCTGGAGACTGAGTCCCATCCCAGAAAGCCACAAATAGAGCAGGGCTAGCAGGCAAACACACCACGATACAACATGGGAAAGGAAAAAAAAAAAAAAAAAGGAAACGTTTAGAAAAAGAAACTGTTGGATACAGGTAAACTGAGGAAGTAAGTGATAGCTGAGATCAGAGGGCAGAGACTAAACTGCCAGTTCTGGTATCTAAAACTGAAATGCGCATAGAGGAAAGATGATTTTCTTCTGGATGTTTCCCTACAGATTCTCTGCCCTCTATAGCAGGCAGGTTCTGGAGTCTCCTTACCTCTTTAGCCCATACACTTAGCACACAGCTAGGATCTCCACCACGATGCGGAGCAGCAGGGACAGCGTGCCTGCAGCGTCATTGAAGATGTCAAACCAGTATTTCCCAGCCTCTATGGTGAACTCTATGCCGATGGCACAGTTGATGTGGCACACCTGACCAGGAGCACCAGATTGCAGCTCATCTCTCTGAGACTCCCTGAGTCATCCCACATTAGATGTCAACAAGAGCCATAGATACCTAGGTTTGCTGTGGAGGGCGAGTCCCCACATCAGCTTTAAGGGCTGCTTTGCAGGGGATTTCATAGCAGGAAAACAACAACAGTTAGGTTGTTGCACTTTAGGGGACATCATAATGGCTGAAAGTCTAGGAATGCTGAACATACCAAAACATAGACCTTGAGACTGTGAGAATTGGACTGAAATGTGGTGTGGGGTCCTAGAGAAGGATTGGTTTGGGAGGAAATTACAATTTACATAGCTGCTATCACTTGCTTGGGTCTGGTCATCAACCTTAGCAGATTAAGCCTCCAAAGTAGTAGTCAGGGATCCCTTGTGTACTGGGATGTCAGGGCTTAGTGTTGTCTGATATCTCCCTGTAGTACAACATGGCAGAGTCAATATTTGACTCTTTCCAGGTTTTCGTCTGACTTCCCAAGGCTTTGCATGGTGACTCTAAATACATAGTAGCCCTTCCCACTGCCATACCATATTATGTCAAACACCGGGTTGCTCCCTCAGGAGATGATTAAGTGCTGGATTGAGAGCTACATGCATTTGTACAGTGGACCACAGTATCCCAATTTATGAAAAAAAATACCAAGTGCTATCAAGCTTCGAGGAACGGGGAAGAGGATACTTCCCACATGATAACTAGGACATGTGATCAGAAGTGACATTATCTATCATGGACATAGTGCCATCAGAGGCACATGAGGGCTTTCATGATCCTGGCTGGGTGGCAAGGTGGTGAAATAAAAAATGGGTCTCTGTGGTGCATATTGCATGTGCATACAGCTCCTAGAAAAACTGATCCAAGTGGAGCTGAGTATCACCATTGCAGGAGCACAGCTACATCCCTGCAGCCCCTCTGGGGTTGTCTTAGCAGCACGTGGCCCCTAATAAGACCCCTCCACTGATTGTCTTGCATTTTGCCATCCATAGTTGCCCAGCCTCCACTGCCTGGTGTCCTCACCTGCAATGGCCGCCTTGGGTTGGTAGCTGGAGAAGACCTTGCTGTCTGTCAGATGGGTGAGCATGGCCACTGTGTGTCCAAGCAGGATCCCCATACCCAGCATCATCAGCAGCATGAAGAAGTAGAGAACTGACCACAGCTGGGACACTTCCATGCTTCTAATGGCCTCAGTGTAGACGATAAAGACCAGGCCCATGCCCTGGACAGCCTGCAGATGATTAATAGACACCAGATACTCGTGTGAGTCAGAGGGGACAAGAGTGGAACACCATAGTTCGGACGTGGAAGGTCTCTCCTCCATGTGTTGCTGCACACTTCCAGGTGTGTAACTGTAACACCAAAAATAAAAACCCAGAGACAGATATTGGGGTTCAAGCATCAAGCTGAAGGTCAGAGCAGCAAAGCAGCCAAGACACTAGCCCTTACTTCTACCTCAGTCTAAAAGGGGGTGATCCTGTCCCTGCAAGATCTCTAGTAAACCTCAGAATGCTGCCTCTCCTCAGGGTGCCTAGAGACCAAATCTCACAATGCAGCCTGAGACATTGGGTTTCTGTTTTTTATATGCCTCTCTATAGCTGGGATTAAAGGCATGAGCTCTGGTAATCTTATAGACTGATTCACTCTAGTGTATCCCTGGGGGGTTTCAAACTCACAGAAATCCACCCAAAGCGTGTGCCACCACTGCCTGGCTAGCTGGTATGGATGCTGGGATTAAAGGTATGTGTCACCTTTGGCTGATTGCAATAGCTTTTGACTGGCTTTGCTTTTGAATCCTCGGGCAAGCTTTGACAAATCATACATAATATATCACCACATATAAATTTGTGGACTTTCAGAGCTGGGCTCTCACTGGAGATAGTAGACCATTGGGTGAGTGCCTTGAAGTTTTGTAGCCCGCTGTCACTTCCTGTCTGTTCTTGGCTTCCTTGCCCATCAATAGTTAGAGTCTTAGGCTCATGAGTCTATTGTCATGAATTGTACAATCCTTCTCCACCATGATAGATTGTACCTCTCACTCAGGAGAGCAAAATAAGTACCTCCCTCATGACCGCGTTAGGTATTTGGTTATAGCAACACAATTTTGTATTGAACGATACATAAATGTAAATAAGCTCAGTGGAGTAAGCACAGTGGGAATAGTAGGCTTCAGAAACAGATAAGTATAACATGACTCTGAGATTTTTAACTGAATATTAGATATCACACAACAATTATTTCACTATTATTAGCAGGAGCCATCAATTCTAAACAATGTCCGTGTTAAAATACTCCCTATTGGGCTACTCTGATCTCACTTTCCTGCCCCTGACTACCACCGAAAGCAACACATCAAAGACAATTGGAATCAATGACTTAGAAACAACAATAGTGTTTTCAATGATTAACATAATTATTGGTTTAAATGGTCACTGTAATGTTAATATTGGATTAGTTATGGCTGAAGAGAGAAGGAGTAGACAGGGAGTTATTTCTCATGGTAATTTTATTCAATCAAATGTAGTTTGGACTGAAATATGCAAAAATTAGACTAATGGTGTCTGTATACACTGTGAACCTTATTCTATCTTGATGTGTAATGGACTTCAATCGCAGAACAAGCTGCTGAACCTCAGATAATCACATCAGCTAGCCTGTGCGTGCCAGGTAGCCAACTGCTTGAAACAAGGTTCAAAAAAGCAAATACAAGTTTTACCCAACGAGCACTCTGTATACATCATTGCCATTTTCTTTTTAAAATTTATATTTTATATGCATTGGTGTTTTTGCTTGCATGCATGTGTGTGCATGTGTGTGTGCGTGCGTGTGTGTGTGTGTGTGTGTGTGTTTGTGTATGTGTGTGAGACAGACAGACCGAGAGAGAGAGACACAAACACACACACAGAGAGAGAGAAATCCTCTGAAGGTTGAGTTAAAGGTAGCTGTAGCATGCCTTGTGGGTGCTGAGAATAGAACCCATGTCCTCTGGAAAAGCAGCTAGTTTTCTGAACCACTGAGCCTCATGTCCACTTTCTATACATTATTTTCTTTTCTTTTGTTATCCTGCACATGTTAGGGTAGAACATGTTTAATTTCATTTTGCCCAGTATGTTTTCTCACTATAGAGTCAAGCCAGTTAAGGTCTATGAGAGTAATTCTGTCTTACCTGTCTCTCTCCCATGCCCTCCTCCTGCCTCCACCCCCTCCCCTTTGGAGTTAGCTGGCTGAGGCAGAGCAAGGAGACTTCTGTTACTGACAGCCACTAGGTGGTGCTGCTGCCTCCTGAATGAGCCAAAGCTTCCTCCTGTCTGCTGTTTGGGTCACCAGCAGAAGTGCAAGATTCCCGAGTTCCTACCTCCTCCCCATTGCGTTACATCATTTCTAGGATATATCTGTGTCCCTTCTTCAGTCACCCCAAGAGCTGAGGTCCTGGCCTCTCTTTGACTTTATTCTAATCTGAAACATCCACTTCTGGCCTGTCCCGTTCTCCCTGAAAACTGGCATTTTTTTTTCTAGATGACCATGTAAACTTCTTAACCTTGGGTGATCCAGAAACTGGTCACCATATCTTTAAAAGCCTGAAAATGTCATAAGCTGAGGGAGTGCATAAGAGTAGAGGATAAAATAAGTCAGTTTGGAAATGCCACAAATTATAAGCCTTTTCTTTGGTTCACAAACCTTTTCATGGCTGAATACTTGCGAGGGTTGTGGGAAAGGGGGGAGCCACCATTCTCAATACCTAACTTACTGGAGATGACTCAGTATGTCATGGGACCATGGCTCTTCTTCAAGAGACAGTGGGGAGTGTTTCTCAATGGACAGCCTGCCGTTTAGAGCGTCATGGCTGGTTTTTACCTAAACCAAAACCATCAGAAAAATCTAAGGTAGAGGAAGGCATGGCACAGCTCTTTGACCCAGATCACACCCAAACAACCTCTGAATCCCCTTACATGACCTCACTCAACAGGGCTGGGTGAGTGGAGGGCATGAGTTTCCCCAGGGTTCCTTGTTGCTGCTGATGCTGCTGCTGGTGCTTGGCAGAAATTTGGAAATCCAAACACCCCACCAGTGGTTCTCAGCATGTAGTCCCAGAACACCAAGGAATGTCTGAGATGTTGGACTTCAACCCAGGCCCCCTCGCTTAAAACATCTTCAAGCACTCGTCCAGTTTTCACAAGATACCCCTATGATATGATAACGCCCAGGCTTGGAGGCTGCCCTAATTAGGAATATCGGCCCCAGAAATATATCCCATCACTGGGGAGGTAAAACATATCCCAGTGCTGGCCAGGGCAACAAGGTAAAAAAACTGACACGTCCATGGGCTGTCTTTTCAAACTGGACTCCAGTCAGGTTTCTTGAAAAGCTCTGATGGTGGAAGATCACAGAATCTAGTCCTGGAGACTGAGTCCCATCCCAGAAAGCCACAAATAGAGCAGGGCTAGCAGGCAAACACACCACGATACAACATGGGAAAGGGAAAAAAAAAAAAAAAAAAAAAACGTTTAGAAAAAGTAACTGTTGGATACAGGTAAACTGAGGAAGTAAGTGATAGCTGAGATCAGAGGGCAGAGACTAAACTGCCAGTTCTGGTATCTAAAACTGAAATGCGCATAGAGGAAAGATGATTTTCTTCTGCATGTTTCCCTACAGATTCTCTGCCCTCTATAGCAGGCAGGTTCTGGAGTCTCCTTACCTCTTTAGCCCATACACTTAGCACACAGCTAGGATCTCCACCACCATGCGGAGCAGCAGGGACAGCGTGCCTGCAGAGTCATTGAAGATGTCAAACCAGTATTTCCCAGCCTCTATGGTGAACTCTATGCCGATGGCACAGTTGATGTGGCACACCTGACCAGGAGCACCAGATTGCAGCTCATCTCTCTGAGACTCCCTGAGTCATCCCACATTAGATGTCAACAAGAGCCATAGATACCTAGGTTTGCTGTGGAGGGCAAGTCCCCACATCAGCTTTAAAAGCTGCTTTGCAGGGGATTTCATAGCAGGAAAACAACAACAACAGTTAGGTTGTTGCACTTTAGGGGACATCATAATGGCTGAAAGTCTAGGAATGCTGAACATACCAAAACATAGCCCTTGAGACTGTGAGAATTGGACTGAAATGTGGTGTGGGGTCCTAGAGAAGGATTGGTTTGGGAGGAAATTACAATTTACATAGCTGCTATCACTTGCTTGGGTCTGGTCATCAACTTTAGCAGATTAAGCCTCCAAAGTAGTAGTCAGGGATCCCTTGTGTACCGGGATGTCAGGGCTTAGTGTTGTCTGATATCTCCCTGTAGTACAACATGGCAGAGTCAATATTTGACTCTTTCCAGGTTTTCGTCTGACTTCCCAAGGCTTTGCATGGTGCCTCTGAATTCATAGTAGCCTTTCCCACTGCCATACCATATTATGTCAAACACTGGGTTGCTCTCTCAGGAGATGATTAAGTGCTAGATTGAGAGCTACATGCATTTGTACAGTGGACCACAGTGTCCCAATTTATGAAAAAAAAATACCAAGTGCTATCAAGCTTCGAGGAACGGGGAAGAGGATACATCCCACATGATAACTAGGACATGTGATCAGAAGTAACATTATCTATCATGGACATAGTGCCATCAGAAGCACATGAGGGTTTTCATGATCCTGGCTGGGTGGCAAGGTGGTGAAATAAAAAAATGGGTCTCTGTGGTGCATATTGCATGTGCAAACAGCTCCTAGAAAAACTGATCCAAGTGGAGCTGAGTATCACCATTGCAGGAGCACAGCTACATCCCTGCAGCCCCTCTGGGGTTGTCTTAGCAGCACGTGGCCCCTAATAAGACCCCTCCACTGATTGTCTTGCATTTTGCCATCCATAGTTGCCCAGCCTCCACTGCCTGGTGTCCTCACCTGCAATGGCCGCCTTGGGTGGGTAGCTGGAGAAGACGTTGCTGTCTGTCAGATGGGTGAGCATGGCCACTGTGTGTCCAAGCAGGATCCCCATACCCAGCATCATCAGCAGCATGAAGAAGTAGAGAACTGACCACAGCTGGGACACTTCCATGCTTCTAATGGCCTTAGTGTAGACCATAAAGGCCAGGCCCATGCCCTGGACAGCCTGCAGATGATTAATAGACACCAGATACTCGTGTGAGTCAGAGGGGACAAGAGTGGAACACCATAGTTCGGTGTGGAAGGTCTCTCCTCCATGTGTTGCTGCACACTTCCAGGTGTGTAACTGTAACACCAAAAATAAAAACCCAGATACAGATATTGGGGTTCAAGCATCAAGCTGAAGGTCAGAGCAGCAGAGCCGCCAAGACACTAGCACTTACTTCTACCTCAGTCTAAAAGGGGGTGATCCTGTCCCTGCAAGATCTCTAGCAAACCTCAGAATGCTGCCTCTCCTCAGGGTGCCTAGAGACCAAATCTCACAATGCAGCCTGAGACATTGGGTTTCTGTTTTTTATATGCCTCTCTAAAGCTGGGATTAAAGGCATGAGCTCTAGTAATCTTATAGACTGATTCACTCTAGTGTATCCCTGGGGGGGTTTCAAACTCACAGAAATCCACCCAAAGCGTGTGCCACCACTGCCTGGCTAGCTGGTATGGATGCTGGGATTAAAGGTATGTGTCACCTTTGCCTGATTGCAATAGCTTTTGACTGGCTTTGCTTTTTGAATCCTCGGGCAAGCTTTGACAAATCATACATAATATATCACCACATATAAATTTGTGGACTTTCAGAGCTGGGCTCTCACTGGAGATAGTAGACCATTGGGTGAGTGCCTTGAAGTTTTGTAGCACGCTGTCACTTCCTGTCTGTTCTTGGCTTCCTTGCCCATCAATAGTTAGAGTCTTAGGCTCATGAGTCTATTGTCATGAATTGTACAATCCTTCCCTACCATGATAGATTGTACCTCTCACTCAGGAGAGCAAAATAAGTACCTCCCTCATGACCGCGTTAGGTATTTGGTTATAGCAACACAATTTTTTATTGAACGATACATAAATGTAAATAAGCTCAGTGGAGTAAGCACAGTGGGAATAGTAGGCTTCAGAAACAGATAAGTATAACATGACTCTGAGATTTTTAACTGAATATTAGATATCACACGACAATTATTTCACTATTATTAGCAGGAGCCATCAATTCTAAACACTGTCCGTGTTAAAATACTCCCTATTGGGCTACTCTGATCTCACTTTCCTGCCCCTGACTACCACCGAAAGCAACACATCAAAGACAATTGGAATCAATGACATAGAAACAACAATAGTGTTTTCAATGATTAACATAATTATTGGTTTAAATGGTCACTGTAATGTTAATATTGGATTAGTTATGGCTGAAGAGAGAAGGAGTAGACAGGGAGTTATTTCTCATGGTAATTCTATTCAATCAAATGTAGTTCGACCGAAATATGCTAAAATTAGACTAATGGTGTCTGTATACACTGTGAACCTTATTCTATCTTGATGTGTAATGGACTTCAATCCTAGAACAAGCTGCTGAATCTCAGATAATCACATCAGCTAGCCTGTGCGTGCCAGGTAGCCAACTGCTTAAAACAAGGTTCAAAAAAGCAAATACAAGTTTTACCCAGCGAGCACTCTGTATACATCATTGCCATTTTCTTTTTAAAATTTTATTTTATATGCATTGGTGGTTTGCTTGCATGCATGTGTGTGCATGTGTGTGTGCGTGTGTGTGTGTGCGTGTGTGTGTTTGTGTATGTGTGTGAGACAGATAGAGAGACACACACACACACACACACACACACACACAGAGAGAGAGAGAGAGAGAGAGAGAGAGAGAGAGAGAGAGAGAGAGAAATCCTCTGAAGGTTGAGTTAAAGGTAGCTGTAGCATGCCATGTGGGTGCTGAGAATAGAACCCATGTCCTCTGGAAAAGCAGCTAGTTTTCTGAACCACTGAGCCTCATGTCCACTTTCTATACATTATTTTCTTTTCTTTGGTATCCTGCACATGTTAGGGTAGAACATGTTTAATTTCATTTTGCCCAGTATGTTTTCTAACTATAGAGTCAAGCCAATTAAGGTCTATGTGAGTAATTCTGTCTTACCTGTCTCTCTCCATGCCCTCCTCCTGCCTCCACCCCCTCCCCTTTGGAGTTAGCTGGCTGAGGCAGAGCAAGGAGACTTCTGTTACTGACAGCCACTAGGTGGTGCTGCTGCCTCCTGAATGAGCCAAAGCTTCCTCCTGTCTACTGTTTGGGTCACCAGCAGAAGTGCTAGATTCCCGAGTTCCTACCTCCTCCCCATTGCTTTACATCACTTCTAGGATATATCTGTGTCCCCTTCTTCAGTCACCCCAAGAGCTGAGGTCCTGGCCTCTCTTTGACTTTATTCTAATCTGAAACATCCACTTCCTGGCCTGTCCCGTTCTCCCTGAAAACTGGCATTTTTTTTCTAGATGACCATTTAAACTTCTTAACCTTGGGTGATCCAGAAACTGGTCACCATATCTTTTAAAGCTTGAAAATGTCATAAGCTGAGGGAGTGCATAATAGCAGAGGATAAAATAAGTCAGTTTGGAAACGCCACAAATTATAAGCCTTTTTCTTTGGTTCACAAACCTTTTCATGGCTGAATACTTGCGAGGGTTGTGGGAAAGGGGGGGAGCCACCATTCTCAATACCTAACTTACTGGAGATGACTCAGTATGTCATGGGACCCTGGCTCTTCTTCAAGAGACAGTGGGGAGTGTTTCTCAATGGACAGCCTGCCGTTTAGAGTGTCATGGCTGGTTTTTACCTAAACCAAAACCATCAGAAAAATGTAAGGTAGAGGAAGGCATGGCACAGCTCTTTGACCCAGATCACACCCAAACAACCTCTGAATCCCCTTATATGACCTCACTCAACAGGGCTGGGTGAGTGGAGGGCATGAGTTTCCCCAGGGTTCCTTGTTGCTGCTGCTGGTGCTGCTGGTGCTTGGCAGAAAATTGGAAATCCAAACACCCCCACCAGTGGTTCTCAGCATGTAGTCCCAGAACACCAAGGAATTTCTGAGATGTTGGACTTCAACCCAGGCCCCCGCTTAAAACATCTTCAGGCACTCGTCCAGTTTTCACAAGATACCCCTATGATATGATAACGCCCAGGCTTGGAGGCTGCCCTAATTAGGAATATCGGCACCAGAAATATATCCCATCACCGGGGAGGTAAAACATATCCCAGTGCTGGCCAGGGCAACAAGGTAAAAAAACTGACACGTCCATGGGCTGTCTTTTCAAACTGGACTCCAGTCAGGTTTCTTGAAAAGCTCTGATGGTGCAAGATCACAGAATCTAGTCCTGGAGACTGAATCCCATCCCAGAAAGCCACAAATAGAGCAGGGCTAGCAGGCAAACACACCACGATACAACATGGGAAAGGAAAAAAAAAAAAAAAAGGAAACGTTTAGAAAAAGAAACTGTTGGATACAGGTAAACTGAGGAAGTAAGTGATAGCTGAGATCAGAGGGCAGAGACTAAACTGCCAGTTCTGGTATCTAAAACTGAAATGCGCATAGAGGAAAGATGATTTTCTTCTGGATGTTTCCCTACAGATTCTCTGCCCTCTATAGCAGGCAGGTTCTGGAGTCTCCTTACCTCTTTAGCCCATACACTTAGCACACAGCTAGGATCTCCACCACCATGCGGAGCAGCAGGGACAGCGTGCCTGCAGCGTCATTGAAGATGTCAAACCAGTATTTCCCAGCCTCTATGGTGAACTCTATGCCGATGGCACAGTTGATGTGGCACACCTGACCAGGAGCACCAGATTGCAGCTCACCTCTCTGAGACTCCCTGAGTCATCCCACATTAGATGTCAACAAGAGCCATAGATACCTAGGTTTGCTGTGGAGGGCGAGTCCCCACATCAGCTTTAAGGGCTGCTTTGCAGGGGATTTCATAGCAGGAAAACAACAACAGTTAGGTTGTTGCACTTTAGGGGACATCATAATGGCTGAAAGTCCAGGAATGCTGAACATACCAAAACATAGACCTTGAGACTGTGAGAATTGGACTGAAATGTGGTGTGGGGTCCTAGAGAAGGATTGGTTTGGGAGGAAATTACAATTTACATAGCTGCTATCACTTGCTTGGGTCTGGTCATCAACCTTAGCAGATTAAGCCTCCAAAGTAGTAGTCAGGGATCCCTTGTGTACCGGGATGTCAGGGCTTAGTGTTGTCTGATATCTCCCTGTAGTACAACATGGCAGAGTCAATATTTGACTCTTTCCAGGTTTTCGTCTGACTTCCCAAGGCTTTGCATGGTGCCTCTGAATTCATAGTAGCCTTTCCCACTGCCATACCATATTATGTCAAACACTGGGTTGCTCTCTCAGGAGATGATTAAGTGCTAGATTGAGAGCTACATGCATTTGTACAGTGGACCACAGTGTCCCAATTTATGAAAAAAAAAATACCAAGTGCTATCAAGCTTCGAGGAACGGGAAGAGGATACATCCCACATGATAACTAGGACATGTGATCAGAAGTGACATTATCTATCATGGACATAGTGCCATCAGAAGCACATGAGGGTTTTCATGATCCTGGCTGGGTGGCAAGGTGGTGAAATAAAAAAATGGGTCTCTGTGGTGCATATTGCATGTGCAAACAGCTCCTAGAAAAACTGATCCAAGTGGAGCTGAGTATCACCATTGCAGGAGCACAGCTACATCCCTGCAGCCCCTCTGGGGTTGTCTTAGCAGCACGTGGCCCCTAATAAGACCCCTCCACTGATTGTCTTGCATTTTGCCATCCATAGTTGCCCAGCCTCCACTGCCTGGTGTCCTCACCTGCAATGGCCGCCTTGGGTGGGTAGCTGGAGAAGACGTTGCTGTCTGTCAGATGGGTGAGCATGGCCACTGTGTGTCCAAGCAGGATCCCCATACCCAGCATCATCAGCAGCATGAAGAAGTAGAGAACTGACCACAGCTGGGACACTTCCATGCTTCTAATGGCCTTAGTGTAGACCATAAAGGCCAGGCCCATGCCCTGGACAGCCTGCAGATGATTAATAGACACCAGATACTCGTGTGAGTCAGAGGGGACAAGAGTGGAACACCATAGTTCGGTGTGGAAGGTCTCTCCTCCATGTGTGCTGCACACTTCCAGGTGTGTAACTGTAACACCAAAAATAAAAACCCAGATACAGATATTGGGGTTCAAGCATCAAGCTGAAGGTCAGAGCAGCAGAGCCGCCAAGACACTAGCACTTACTTCTACCTCAGTCTAAAGTGGTGATCCTGTCCCTGCAAGATCTCTAGCAAACCTCAGAATGCTGCCTCTCCTCAGGGTGCCTAGAGACCAAATCTCACAATGCAGCCTGAGACATTGGGTTTCTGTTTTTTATATGCCTCTCTAAAGCTGGGATTAAAGGCATGAGCTCTAGTAATCTTATAGACTGATTCACTCTAGTGTATCCCTGGGGAGTTTCAAACTCACAGAAATCCACCCAAAGCGTGTGCCACCACTGCCTGGCTAGCTGGTATGGATGCTGGGATTAAAGGTATGTGTCACCTTTGCCTGATTGCAATAGCTTTTGACTGGCTTTGCTTTTTGAATCCCCGGGCAAGCTTTGACAAATCAAACATAATATATCACCACATATAAATTTGTGGACTTTCAGAGCTGGGCTCTCACTGGAGATAGTAGACCATTGGGTGAGTGCCTTGAAGTTTTGTAGCCCGCTGTCACTTCCTGTCTGTTCTTGGCTTCCTGCCCATCAATAGTTAGAGTCTTAGGCTCATGAGTCTATTGTCATGAATTGTACAATCCTTCCCTACCATGATAGATTGTACCTCTCACTCAGGAGAGCAAAAAGGTACCTCCCTCAAGACCGCGTTAGGTATTTGGTTAGCAACACAATTTTTTATTGAACGATACATAAATGTAAATAAGCTCAGTGGAGTAAGCACAGTGGGAATAGTAGGCTTCAGAAACAGATAAGTATAACATGACTCTGAGATTTTAACTGAATATTAGATATCACACGACAATTATTTCACTATTATTAGCAGGAGCCATCAATTCAAAACAATGTCCGTGTTAAAATACTCCCTATTGGGCTACTCTGATCTCACTTTCCTGCCCCTGACTACCACCGAAAGCAACACATCAAAGACAATTGGAATCAATGACTTAGAAACAACAATAGTGTTTTCAATGATTAACATAATTATTGGTTTAAATGGTCACTGTAATGTTAATATTGGATTAGTTATGGCTGGAAGAGAGAAGGAGTAGACAGGGAGTTATTTCTCATGGTAATTCTATTCAATCAAATGTAGTTCGACCGAAATATGCTAAAATTAGACTAATGGTAATTGTATACACTGTGAACCTTATTCTATCTTGATGTGTAATGGACTTCAATCGCAGAACAAGCTGCTGAACCTCAGATAATCACATCAGCTAGCCTCTGCGTGCCAGGTAGCCAACTGCTTGAAACAAGGTTCAAAAAAAGCAAATACAAGTTTTACCCAACGAGCACTCTGTATACATCATTGCCATTTCTTTTTAAAATTTATATTTTATATGCATTGGTGTTTTGCTTTGCATGCATGTGTGTGCATGTGTGTGTGCGTATGTGTGTGTGTGTGTGTGTGTTTGTGTATGTGTGTGAGACAGACAGATCCAGAGAGAGACACACAGCCACACACACACACACAGAGAGAGAGAAATCCTCTGAAGGTTGAGTTAAAGGTAGCTGTAGCATGCCTTGTGGGTGCTGAGAATAGAACCCATGTCCTCTGGAAAAGCAGCTAGTTTTCTGAACCACTGAGCCTCATGTCCACTTTCTATACATTATTTTCTTTTCTTTTGGTATCCTGCACATGTTAGGGTAGAACATGCTTTAATTTCATTTTGCCCAGTATGTTTTCTCACTATAGAGTCAAGCCAGTTAAGGTCTATGAGTAATTCTGTCTTACCTGTCTCTCTCCATGCCCTCCTCCTGCCTCCACCCCCTCCCCTTTGGAGTTAGCTGGCTGAGGCAGAGCAAGGAGACTTCTGTTACTGACAGCCACTAGGTGGTGCTGCTGCCTCCTGAATGAGCCAAAGCTTCCTCCTGTCTGCTGTTTGGGTCACCAGCAGAAGTGCAAGATTCCCCGAGTTCCTACCTCCTCCCCATTGCGTTACATCATTTCTAGGATATATCTGTGTCCCTTCTTCAGTCACCCCAAGAGCTGAGGTCCTGGCCTCTCTTTGACTTTATTCTAATCTGAAACATCCACTTGGCCTGTCCCGTTCTCCCTGAAAACTGGCATTTTTTTTTCTAGATGACCATGTAAACTTCTTAACCTTGGGTGATCCAGAAACTGGTCACCATATCTTTAAAAGCCTTGGAAAATGTCATAAGCTGAGGGAGTGCATAAGAGTAGAGGATAAAATAAGTCAGTTTGGAAATGCCACAAATTATAGTTTTCTTTGGTTCACAAACCTTTTCATGGCTGAATACTTAAGGGTTGTGGGAAAGGGGGAGCCACCATTCTCAATACCTAACTTACTGGAGATGACTCAGTATGTCATGGGACCATGGCTCTTCTTCAAGAGACAGTGGGGAGTGTTTCTCAATGGACAGCCTGCCGTTTAGAGCGCCATGGCTGGTTTTTACCTAAACCAAAACCATCAGAAAAATCTAAGGTAGAGGAAGGCATGGCACAGCTCTTTGACCCAGATCACACCCAAACAACCTCTGAATCCCCTTACATGACCTCACTCAACAGGGCTGGGTGAGTGGAGGGCATGAGTTTCCCCAGGGTTCCTTGTTGCTGCTGATGCTGCTGCTGGTGCTTGGCAGAAATTTGGAAATCCAAACACCCCACCAGTGGTTCTCAGCATGTAGTCCCAGAACACCAAGGAATGTCTGAGATGTTGGACTTCAACCCAGGCCCCCGCCTTAAAACATCTTCAAGCACTCGTCCAGTTTTCACAAGATACCCCTATGATATGATAACGCCAGGCTTGGAGGCTGCCCTAATTAGGAATATCGGCCCCAGAGAATATATCCCACTCACTGGGGAGGTAAAACATATCCCAGTGCTGGCCAGGGCAACAAGGTAAAAAAACTGACACGCCATGGGCTGTCTTTTCAAACTGGACTCCAGTCACTTTCTTGAAAAGCTCTGATGGTGGAAGATCACAGAATCTAGTCCTGGAGACTGAGTCCCATCCCAGAAAGCCACAAATAGAGCAGGGCTAGCAGGCAAACACACCACGATACAACATGGGAAAGGGAAAAAAAAAAAAAGAAACGTTTAGAAAAAGTAACTGTTGGATACAGGTAAACTGAGGAAGTAAGTGATAGCTGAGATCAGAGGGGGCAGAGACTAAACTGCCAGTTCTGGTATCTAAAACTGAAATGCGCATAGAGGAAAGAATGATTTTCTTCTGCATGTTTCCCTACAGATTCTCTGCCCTCTCTAGCAGGCAGGTTCTGGAGTCTCCTTACCTCTTTAGCCCATACACTTAGCACAGCTAGGATCTCCACCACCATGCGGAGCAGCAGGGACAACGTGCCTGCAGAGTCATTGAAGATGTCAAACCAGTATTTCCCAGCCTCTCATGGTGAACTCTATGCCGATGGCACAGTTGATGTGGCACACCTGACCAGGAGCACCAGATTGCAGCTCATCTCTCTGAGACTCCCCTGAGTCAGCCCACATTAGATGTCAACAAGAGCCATAGATACCTAGGTTTGCTGTGGAGGGCAAGTCCCCACATCAGCTTTAAAAAAAGCTGCTTTGCAGGGGATTTCATAGCAGGAAAAACAAAACAACAACAGTTAGGTTGTTGCACTTTAGGGGACATCATAATGGCTGAAAGTCTAGGAATGCTGAACATACCAAGAACATAGCCCTTGAGACTGTGAGAATTGGACTGAAATGTGGTGTGGGGTCCTAGAGAAGGATTGGTTTGGGAGGGAAATTACAATTTACATAGCTGCTATCACTTGCTTGGGTCTGGTCATCAACTTGCAGATTAAGCCTCCAAAGTAGTAGTCAGGGGATCCCTTGTGTACCGGGATGTCAGGGCTTAGTGTTGTCTGATATCTCCCTGTAGTACAACATGGCAGAGTCAATATTTGACTCTTTCCAGGTTTTCGTCTGACTTCCCAAGGCTTTGCATGGTGCCTCTGAATTCATAGTAGCCCTTCCCACTGCCATACCATATTATGTCAAACACTGGGTTGCTCTCTCAGGAGATGATTAAGTGCTAGATTGAGAGCTACATGCATTTGTACAGTGGACCACAGTGTCCCAATTTATGAAAAAAAATACCAAGTGCTATCAAGCTTCGAGCAACAGGGGAAGAGGGATACATCCCACATGATAACTAGGACATGTGATCAGAAGTAACATTATCTATCATGGACATAGTGCCATCAGAAGGCACATGAGGTTTTTCATGATCCTGGCTGGGTGGCAAGGTGGGAAATAAAAAAATGGGTCTCTGTGGTGCCTATTGCATGTGCAAACAGCTCCTAGAAAAACTGATCCAAGTGGAGCTGAGTATCACCATTGCAGGAGCACAGCTACATCCCTGCAGCCCCTCTGGGGTTGTCTTAGCAGCACGTGGCCCCTAATAAGACCCCTCCACTGATTATCTTGCATTTTGCCATCCATAGTTGCCCAGCCTCCACTGCCTGGTGTCCTCACCTGCAATGGCCGCCTTGGGTGGGTAGCTGGAGAAGACGTTGCTGTCTGTCAGATGGTGAGCATGGCCACTGTGTGTCCAAGCAGGATCCCCATACCCAGCATCATCAGCAGCATGAAGAAGTAGAGAACTGACCACAGCTGGGGCACTTCCATGCTTCTAATGGCCTCAGTGTCAGACCACCAAGGCCAGGCCCATGCCCTGGACAGCCTGCAGATGATTAATAGACACCAGATACTCGTGTGAGTCAGAGGGGACAGAGAGTGGAACACCATAGTTCGGTGTGGAAGGTCTCTCCTCCATGTGTTGCTGCACACTTCCAGGTGTGTAACTGTAACACCAAAAATAAAAACCCAGATACAGATATTGGGGTTCAAGCATCAAGCTGAAGGTCAGAGCAGCCAGAGCCGCCAAGACACTAGCACTTACTTCTACCCCAGTCTAAAGGGGGGTGATCCTGTCCCTGCAAGATCTCTAGCAAACCTCAGAATGCTGCCTCTCCTCAGGGTGCCTAGAGACCAAATCTCACAATGCAGCCTGAGACATTGGGTTTCTGTTTTTTTATATGCCTCTCTAAAGCTGGGATTAAAGAGCATGAGCTCTAGTAATCTTATAGACTGATTCACTCCTAGTGTATCCCTGGGGGGTTTCAAACTCACAGAAATCCACCCAAAGCGTGTGCCACCACTGCCTGGCTAGCTGGTATGGATGCTGGGATTAAAGGTATGTGTCACCTTTGCCTGATTGCAATAGCTTTTGACTGGCTTTGCTTTTTTGAATCCTCGGGCAAGCTTTGACAAATCATACATAATATATCACCACATATAAATTTGTGGACTTTCAGAGCTGGGCTCTCACTGGAGATAGTAGACCATTGGGTGAGTGCCTTGAAGTTTTGTAGCACGCTGTCACTTCCTGTCTGTTCTTGGCTTCCTTGCCCATCAATAGTTAAGTCTTAGGCTCATGAGTCTATTGTCATGAATTGTACAATCCTTCCCTACCATGATAGATTGTACCTCTCACTCAGGAGAGCAAAATAAGTACCTCCCTCATGACCGCGTTAGGTATTTGGTTATAGCAACACAATTTTTTATTGAACGATACATAAATGTAAATAAGCTCAGTGGAGTAAGCACAGTGGGAATAGTAGGCTTCAGAAACAGATAAGTAAAACATGACTCTGAGATTTTTAACTGAATATTAGATATCACACGACAATTATTTCACTATTATTAGCAGGGAGCCATCAATTCTAAACACTGTCCGTGTTAAAATACTCCCTATTGGGCTACTCTGATCTCACTTTCCTGCCCCTGACTACCACCGAAAGCAACACATCAAAGACAATTGGAATCAATGACATAGAAACAACAATAGTGCTTTCAATGATTAACATAATTATTGGTTTAAATGGTCACTGTAATGTTAATATTGGATTAGTTATGGCTGAAGAGAGAAGGAGTAGACAGGGAGTTATTTCTCATGGTAATTCTATTCAATCAAATGTAGTTCGACCGAAATATGCTAAAATTAGACTAATGGTGTCTGTGATACACTGTGAACCTTATTCTATCTTGATGTGTAATGGACTTCAATCCTAGAACAAGCTGCTGAATCTCAGATAATCACATCAGCTAGCCTGTGCGTGCCAGGTAGCCAACTGCTTAAAACAAGGTTCAAAAAGCAAATACAAGTTTTACCCAGCGAGCACTCTGTATACATCATTGCCATTTTCTTTTAAAATTTTATTTTATATGCATTGGTGGTTTGCTTGCATGCATGTGTGTGCATGTGTGTGTGCGTGTGTGTGTGTGCGTGTGTGTGTTTGTGTATGGGAGACAGATAGAGAGACACACACACACACACACACACACACACAGAGAGAGAGAGAGAGAGAGAGAGAGAGAGAGAGAGAGAGATCCTCTGAAGGTTGAGTTAAAGGTAGCTGTAGCATGCCATGTGGGTGCTGAGAATAGAACCCAAGTCCTCTGGAAAAGCAGCTAGTTTTCTGAACCACCGAGCCTCATGTCCACTTTCTATACATTATTTTCTTTTTCTTTTGGTATCCTGCACATGTTAGGGTAGAACATGTTTAATTTCATTTTGCCCAGTATGTTTTCTAACTATAGAGTCAAGCCAATTAAGGTCTATGTGAGTAATTCTGTCTTACCTGTCTCTCTCCATGCCCTCCTCCTGCCTCCACCCCTCCCTTTGGGAGTTAGCTGGCTGAGGCAGAGCAAGGAGACTTCTGTTACTGACAGCCACTAGGTGGTGCTGCTGCCTCCTGAATGAGCCAAAGCTTCCTCCCTGTCTACTGTTTGGGTCACCAGCAGAAGTGCTAGATTCCCCGGAGTTCCTACCTCCTCCCCCATTGCTTTACATCACTTCTAGGATATATCTGTGTCCCTTCTTCAGTCACCCCAAGAGCTGAGGTCCTGGCCTCTCTTTGACTTTATTCTAATCTGAAACATCCACTTCCTGGCCTGTCCCGTTCTCCCTGAAAACTGGCATTTTTTTTCTAGATGACCATTTAAACTTCTTAACCTTGGGTGATCCAGAAACTGGTCACCATATCTTTTAAAGCTTGAAAATGTCATAAGCTGAGGGAGTCATAATAGTAGAGGAGAAATTAAGTCAGTTTGGAAACGCCACAAATTATAAGCCTTTTCTTTGGTTCACAAACCTTTTCATGGCTGAATACTTTCTAGGGTGTGGGAAAGGGGGGAGCCACCATTCTCAATACCTAACTTACTGGAGATGACTCAGTATGTCATGGGACCCTGGCTCTTCTTCAAGAGACAGTGGGGAGTGTTTCTCAATGGACAGCCTGCTGTTTAGAGTGTCATGGCTAGTTTTACCTAAGCAAAACCATCAGAAAAATGTAAGGTAGAGGAAGGCATGGCACAGCTTTTTGACCCAGATCACACCCAAACAACCTCTGAATCCCCTTATATGACCTCACTCCAACAGGGCTGGGTGAGTGGAGGGCATGAGTTTCCCAGGGTTCCTTGTTGCTGCTGCTGGTGCTGCTGGTGCTTGGCAGAAAATTGGGAAATCCAAACACCCCACCAGTGGTTCTCAGCATGTAGTCCCAGAACACCAAGGAATTTCTGAGATGTTGACTTCAACCCAGGCCCCCTCGCTTAAAACATCTTCAGGCACTCGTCCAGTTTTCACCAGATACCCCTATGATATGATAACGCCCAGGCTTGGAGGCTGCCCTAATTAGGAATATCGGCACCAGAAATATATCCCATCACCGGGAGGTTAAGCATATCCCAGTGCTGGCCAGGGCAACAAGGTAAAAAAACTGACACGTCCATGGGCTGTCTTTTCAAACTGGACTCCAGTCAGGTTTCTTGAAAAGCTCTGATGGTGCAAGATCACAGAATCTAGTCCTGGAGACTGAATCCCATCCCAGAAAGCCACAAATAGAGCAGGGGCTAGCAGGCAAACACACCACGATACAACATGGGAAAGGAAAAAAAAAAAAAAGGAACGTTTAGAAAAAGAAACTGTTGGATACAGGTAAACTGAGGAAGTAAGGATAGCTGAGATCAGAGGGCAGAGACTAAACTGCCAGTTCTGCTATCTAAAACTGAAATGCGTATAGAGGAATGATGATTTTCTTCTGGATGTTTCCCCACAGATTCTCTGCCCTCTATAGCAGGCAGGTTCTGAGTCTCCTTACCTCTTTAGCCCATACACTTAGCACACAGCTAGGATCTCCACCACCATGCGGAGCAGCAGGGACAGCGTGCCTGCAGCGTCATTGAAGATGTCAAACCAGTATTTCCCAGCCTCTATGGTGAACTCTATGCCGATGGCACAGTTGATGTGGCACACCTGACCAGGAGCACCAGATTGCAGCTCACCTCTCTGAGACTCCTGAGTCATCCCACATTAGATGTCAACAAGAGCCATAGATACCTAGGTTTGCTGTGGGAGGGCGAGTCCCGCACATCAGCTTTAAGGGCTGCTTTGCAGGGATTTCATAAGGAAACAACAACAGTTAGGTTGTTGCACTTTAGGGGACATCATAATGGCTGAAAGTCTAGGAATGCTGAACATACCAAAACATAGACCTTGAGACTGTGAGAATTGGACTGAAATGTGGTGTGGGGGTCCTAGAGAAGGATTGGTTTGGGAGGAAATTACAATTTACATAGCTGCTATCACTTGCTTGGGTCTGGTCATCAACCTTAGCAGATTAAGCCTCCAAAGTAGTAGTCAGGGATCCCTGTGTACCGGGATGTCAGGGCTTAGTGTTGTCTGATATCTCCCTGTAGTACAACATGGCAGAGTCAATATTTGACTCTTTCCAGGTTTTCGTCTGACTTCCCCAAGGCTTTGCATGGTGCCTGGAATTCATAGTAGCCTTTCCCACTGCCATACCATATTATGTCAAACACTGGGTTTGCTCTCTCAGGAGATGATTAAGTGCTAGATTGAGAGCCACATGCATTTGTACAGTGGACCACAGTGTCCCAATTTATGAAAAAAAAAATACCAAGTGCTATCAAGCTTCGAGAACGGGGAAGAGGATACATCCCACATGATAACTAGGACATGTGATCAGAAGTGACATTATCTATCATGGACATAGTGCCATCAGAAGCACATGAGGGTTTTCATGATCCTGGCTGGGTGGCAAGGTGGTGAAATAAAAAATGGGTCTCTGTGGTGCATATTGCATGTGCAAACAGCTCCTAGAAAAACTGGATCCAAGTGGAGCTGAGTATCACCATTGCAGGAGCACAGCTACATCCCTGCAGCCCCTCTGGGGTTGTCTTAGCAGCACGTGGCCCCTAATAAGACCCCTCCACTGATTGTCTTGCATTTTGCCATCCATAGTTGCCCAGCCTCCACTGCCTGGTGTCCTCACCTGCAATGGCCGCCTTGGGTGGGTAGCTGAGAAGACGTTGCTGTCTGTCAGATGGTGAGCATGGCCACTGTGTCCAAGCAGGATCCCCATACCCAGCATCACCAGCAGCATGAAGAAGTAGAGAACTGACCACAGCTGGGACACTTCCATGCTTCTAATGGCCTTAGTGTAGACTATAAAGGCCAGGCCCATGCCCTGGACAGCCTGCAGATGATTAATAGACACCAGATACTCGTGTGAGTCAGAGGGGACAAGAGGGAACACCATAGTTCGGTGTGGAAGGTCTCTCCTCCATGTGTTGCTGCACACTTCCAGGTGTGTAACTGTAACACCAAAAATAAAAACCCAGATACAGATATTGGGGTTCAAGCATCAAGCTGAAGGTCAGAGCAGCAGAGCCGCCAAGACACTAGCACTTACTTCTACCTCAGTCTAAAAGGGGGGTGATCCTGTCCCTGCAAGATCTCTAGCAAACCTCAGAATGCTGCCTCTCCTCAGGGTGCCTAGAGACCAAATCTCACAATGCAGCCTGAGACATTGGGTTTCTGTTTTTTATATGCCTCTCTAAAGCTGGGATTAAAGGCATGAGCTCTAGTAATCTTATAGACTGATTCACTCTAGTGTATCCCTGGGGGTTTCAAACTCACAGAAATCCACCCAAAGCGTGTGCCACCACTGCCTGGCTAGCTGGTATGGATGCTGGGATTAAAGGTATGTGTCACCTTTGCCTGATTGCAATAGCTTTTGACTGGTTTGCTTTTTGAATCCTTTCGGGCAAGCTTTTGACAAATCATACATAATATATCACCACATATAAATTTGTGGACTTTCAGAGCTGGGCTTCACTGGAGATAGTAGACCATTGGGTGAGGGGGCCTTGAAGTTTGTAGCCCGCTGTCACTTCCTGTCTGTTCTTGGCTTCCTTGCCCATCAATAGTTAAGTCTTAGGCTCATGAGTCTATTGTCATGAATTGTACAATCCTTCCCTACCATGATAGATTGTACCTCTCACTCAGGAGAGGCAAAATAAGTACCTCCCTCATGACCGCGTTAGGTATTTGGTTATAGCAACACAATTTTTATTGAACGATACATTAATGTAAATAAGCTCTGTGGAGTAAGCACAGTGGGAATAGTAGGCTCAGAAACAGATAAGTATAACATGACTCTGGAGATTTTTAACTGAATATTAGATATCAAGCTAACGACAACGATTTCACTATTATTAGCAGGAGCCATCAATTCTAAACACTGTCCGTGTTAAAATACCCTATTGGGCTCACTCTGATCTCACTTTCCTGCCTCTGACTACCACCGAAAGCAACACATCAAAGACAATTGGAATCAATGACTTAGAAACAACAATAGTGCGCTTTCTAAGGCATGATTAACATACTCATTGGTTTAAATGGTCACTGTAATGTTAATATTGGATTAGTTATGGCTTAAGAGAGAAGGAGTAGACAGGGAGTTATTTCTCATGGTAATTCTATTCAATCAAATGTAGTTCGACCGAAATATGCTAAAATTAGACTAATGGTGTCTGTATACACTGTAAACCTTATTCTATCTTGATGTGTAATGGACTTCAATCCTAGGTCAGCTGCTGAATCTCAGATATTCAATCAGCTAGCCTGTAAGGTACAGGTAGCCAACTGCTTAAAAATAAGGTTCAAAAAAGCAAATACAAGTTTTACCTAGCGAGCACTCTGTATACATCATTGCCATTTTCTTTTTAAAATTTTATTTTATATGCATTGGTGTATTTGCTTGCATGCATGTGTGTGTGCATGTATGTGTGTGTGTGTGTGCGGGTGTGCCTCTGTGTAAGGTGTGAGACAGATAGAGAGAGACACACACACACACACACACACACACACACAAAGAGAGAGAGAGGAGAGAGAGAGAGAGAGAGAAATCCTCTGAAGGTTGAGTTAAAGGTAGCTGTAGCATGCCATGTGGGTGCTGAGAATAGAACCCATGTCCTCTGGAAAAGCAGCCAGTTTTCTGAACCACTGAGCCTCATGTCCACTTTCTATACATTATTTTCTTTTTTGGTATCCTGCACATGTTAGGGTAGAAACATGTTTAATTTCATTTTGCAAAGTGTTTTCTAACTATAGAGTCAAGCCAATTAAGGTCTATGTGAGTAATTCTGTCTTTTACCTGTCTCTCTCCATGCCTCCCCTGCCTCCACCTCTCCTTGGAGTTAGCTGAGGCAGAGCAAGGAGATCTCTGTTACTGACAGCCACCAGGTGGTGCTGCTGCCTCCTGAATGAGCCAAAGCTTCCTCCCCTGTCTACTGTTTGGGTCACCAGCAGAAGTGCAGACTTTCCAGTTCCTACCTCCTCCCATTGCTTTGCCATCCGCCTCCTAGGCTATATCTGTCCCCTTCTTCAGTCAAATTTCAAGAGCTGAGGTCCTGGCCTCTCTTTGACTTTATTCTCTAATCTGAAACATCCACTTCCTGCTGTCCCGCTCTCCCTGAAAACTGGCATTTTTTTTCTAGATGACCATTTAAACTTCTTAACCTTGGGTGATCCAGAAACTGGTCACCATATCTTTTAAAGCTTGAAAATGTCATAAGCTGAGGGAGTGCATAATAGTAGAGGACAAACTGTTTAGCTTAAAACCACAAAATTATGTTCTTTTCTTTGTCTGACAAACCTTTCATGGCTAAAACTCTACAGGGTTGTGAAAGGGGGAGCCACCAATCTCAATACCTAACTTACTGAGATGACTCAGTATGTCATGGGACCCTGGCTCTTCTTCAAGAGACAGTGGGGAGTGTTTCTCCATGGACAGCCTGCCATTTGAGAGTGTCATGGCTGGTTTTTACCTAAGCCAAAACCATCAGAAAAATGTAAGGTAGAGGAAGGCATGGCACAGCTCTTTGACCCAGATCACACCCAAACAACCTCTGAATCCCTTATATGACCTCACTCAACAGGGCTGGGTGAGTGGAGGGCATGAGTTTCCCAGGGTTCCTTGTTGCTGCTGCTGGTGCTGCTGGTGCTTGGCAGAAAATTGGAAATCCAAACACCCCACCATGGTTCTCAGCATGTAGTCCCAGAACACCAAGGAATTTCTGAGATGTTGGACTTCAACCCAGGCCCCTGCTTAAAACATCTTGAGGCACTCGTCCAGTTTTCACAAGATACCCCTATGATATGATAACGCCCAGGCTTGGAGGCTGCCTAATTAGGAATATCGGTACCAGAAATAGATCCCATCACCGGGGGAGGTAAAACATATCCCAGTGCTGGCTAGGGCAACAAGGTAAAAAAACTGACACGTCCATGGGCTGTCTTTTCAAACTGGACTCCAGTCAGGTTTCTTGAAAAGCTCTGATGGTGCAAGATCACAGAATCTAGTCCTGGAGACTGAATCCCATCCCAGAAAGCCACAAATAGAGCAGGGCTAGGCAGGCAAACACACCAGGATACAACATGGGAAAGGAAAAAAAGAAACGTTTAGAAAAAGAAACTGTTGGATACAGGTAAACTGAGGAAGCAAGTGATAACTGAGATCAGAGGGCAGAGACTAAAACTGCCAGTTCTGGTATCTAAAACTGAAATGCGCATAGAGGGAAAGATGATTTTCTTCTGGATGTTTCCTGCTAGACTCTCGCCCTCATAGCAGGCAGGTTCTGGAGTCTCCTTACCTCTTTAGCCCATACACTTAGCACACAGCTAGGATCTCCACCACCATGCGGGCAGCAGGGAGCAGCGTGCCTGCAGCGTCATTGAAGATGTCAGTTCAGTATTTCAGCTCTATGTGAACTCTATGCCGATGGCACAGTTGAGTGTGGCACACCTGACCAGGAGACCAGATTGCAGCTCACTCTCTGAGACTCCCTGGAGTCATCCCACATTAGATGTCAACAAGAGCCATAGATACCTAGGTCAGCTGTGGAGGGCAAGTCCCCACATCGCTTTTAAGAGCTGCTTTGCAGGGATTTCAGCAGGAAAACAACAACAACAGTTAGGTTGTTGCACTTTAGGGGACATCATAATGGCTGAAAGTCTAGGAATGCTGGAACATACCTCAAAACATAGCCCTTGAGACTGTGAGACTGGACTGAAATGTAGTGGGGTCCTAGAGAAGGATTGGTTTGGGAGGAAATTACAATTTACATAGCTGCTAATGCCTGTTTTTCTATTCATCAACCACACTAAGCCTCCAAAGTAGTAGTCAGGGATCCCTTGTGTACCGGATGCTCAGGGCTTAGTGTTGTCTGATATCTCCTAGCAGAAACATGGCAGAGTCAATATTTGACTCTTTCCAGGTTTTCAGCCTGACTTCCCAAGGTTTTCATGGTGCCTCTGATCATAGTGTGTCCTTCCCACCGCCATACACCACAGTATCCCAGCCACCAGGTTGCTCCTCAGGAGATGATTAAGTGCAGGATTGAGAGCTACATGCATTTGTACAGTTGACCACATGTCCAATTTATGAAAAAAATACCAAGTGCTATCAAGCTTTGAGGAACGTGGGAAGAGGATACTCTCCTACATGATAATCAGGACATGTGATCAGAAGTGACATTATCTATCATGGACATAGTGCCACCGGAGGCACATGAGGGTTTTCATGATCCTGGCTGGGTAAGGGGCGGTGGTGACAAATAAAAATGGTCTCTGTGGTGCATATTGCATGTGCAAACAGCTCCTAGAAAACTGACTCAAGTGGAGCTGAGTATCACCATTGCAGGAGCACAGCTACATCCCCTGCAGCCCTGGGGTTGTCTTAGCAGCACGTGGGCCCCCAATAAGACCCCTCCACTGATTGTCTTGTGTTTTGCCATCCATAGTTGCCCAGCCTCCACTGCCTGGTGTCCTCACCGCAATGGCCTTGGGTTGGCAGCTCGGAGAAGACCTGCTGTCTGTCAGATGGGTGAGCATGGCCACTGTGTGTCCAAGCAGGATCCCCATACCTAAAGACTATCAGCAGCACAAGAAGGGAGAACTGACCTGACAGCTGGCACACTTCATGCTTCTAATGGCCTGGCAGTAGACGATAAAGACCAGCCCATGCCCTGGACAGCCCAGCAGATGATTAATAGACACCTAGATACTGTGAGTCAGGAGGGGGCAAGAGTGGAACACCATAGTTCGGACGTGGAAGGTCTCTCCTCCATGTGTTGCTGCACACTTCCAGGTGTGTAACTGTAACACCAAAATAAAACCCAGAGACAGATATTGGGGTTCAAGCATCAAGCTGAAGGTCAGAGCAGCTAAGCAGCAACACTAGCCCTTATTTCTACCTCCTTCTGCCCAAAGGTGGTGATCCTGTCCCTGCACGATCTCTAGCAAACCTCAGAATGCTGCCTCTCCTCAGGGTGCCCACAGACCAAATCTCACAATGCAGCCTGAGACATTGGGTTTCTGTTTTTTATATGCCTTTGAGAGCTGGGATTAAAGGCATGAGCTCTGGTAATCTTTATAGACTGATTCACTCTAGTGTATCCCTGGGAGGTTTCAAACTCTCACAGAAATCCACCCAAAGCGTGTGCCACACCACTACAGCTGGTATGGATGCTGGGATTAAAGGTATGTGTCACCTTTGCCTGATTGCAATAGCTTGTGACTGGCTTTGCTTTTTGAATCCTCGGGCAGTTTTGACAAATCATACATATTATATCACCACCACATATAAATTTGTGGACTTTCAGAGCTGGGCTCTAACTGAGATAGTAGACCATTGGGTGAGTGCCTTGAAGTTTTGTAGCACGCTGTCACTTCCTGTCTGTTCTTGGCTTTGCCCATCACATGAGTCTTGCCTGAGTCAGTTTATCATGATTTGTAAATTCTTCTCCACTGATAGATTAGCACTTCACCAGGAGAGTATAATAAGTATCTCCTATGACCGAAGCAGGTATTTAAGCAGCAACACAATTTTCATTGCCTGATGATGAAATGTGGAATAAGGCCCAGCTTGATAAGCACAGTGGGAATAGAGTTTGAAGCAGATGCATGACACTGAAATTATTAACTGAATTTTAGATATCACACAACAATTACTTCAATTATTCAGTTTGCAGGAGCCATCCATTCTAAACAATTTTAGTGTTAAAATACTCCCTATTGGGGTACTCTGATCTTACTTTCCTGCCCATGAATACCACCGAAAGCCACACATCAAAGACATTTGGTTATCAATGACTTAGAAAACAAAACAATAGTGTTTTCAATGATTAACATAATTTTGTTTAAATGGTCACTGTAAAGTTATTAGGATTATATATGGCTGAAGAAAGAAGGATTGGACAGGGAGTTATTTTCTCATGGTAATTTGTCTATCCAATATAGTTTGACTGAAAGATGCACTTTAATTGGACTAATGGTGTCTGTATACATTAGAACCTTAAACTAAATTAATGTGTGTGGGGTCC